>NC_056726.1:1116908038-1117035538 GCF_019279795.1 Protopterus annectens
GTATTCTGTCTACTACAGGCTTTTGAGGGGAAATGTATGCCTGGCATACAGGACGTTGTCAGCCCCCACTCTGCTAGACCTCCTGCATATCCACAAAACAAACAGCACCAGAAAAATCCAGTCTAAAGACTTAAACCTTGCCTGATATAAATAGCACCTGTTGGACAGACAGGTATATATACCAGAGGCTATCCCTTCTCTGGAACAGGCTCGCAATTCATATGAAGCAGAGTGCCTCCCTAACCCAATTCAAGTGCAACTTGGACAATTAGATGGGGAACATGAAATTCATCCCAGGTTTGCACCTATGTCTCTAATGGACACAGGAAACCTGTAAATGATTCATCTTCCAGGCCCCTGCTTGTAAATGTTTCATCTCCCAAGCCCTTTCTTACACTTATCAAGGGTATCAGAACTTGTCAAAGATTTGGGAAGCATGGATAGGCTTAAAAAGGCCTTTGTGTAGATGTAGTAAACATCTGTGAAACTATGAACTTATGTGTGTTTACCTGCATCTTTGTCCAGATTTTAATCTGTACAAGGACTGGGAGTGTTACAAGGGCAGTAGGCTAATAACCTGAGGTTAGCCTACTAACAGTTGTAGCATAAAAGTATATATGACATCAATTTCTACATAACTAAGATAGATTAAACTCATTCAACAATCATAAAGCACCTCCAGCAAAGAAAAAAAAAACTATGTTGTCCATCATCTTATTGTCTGTGCCCTCTATATAATGTTCAAAGGTCTCCTATTAAACCTTGGCTCACAGGACGGAGAAGATCCAGATCACTGAACATAAATGATCAAGCTACCAAAAGGGAGAAAACACCAACTGCATGTGTTTTTGCAGGGTACAAAACCCCTTGCACCTCTACCTCAAGTATATGTATATATATAGCTCAACTCCACAGTTTCACAATGACAAAGAAGGGAGAAATTTCCAAAAACAGAGGAATCAAGGTCGGTATGGTTTCCTCACTGGTACTGGAAATGACTGTCTATGGAAAGCAGTCATCATTGTTCCTTTCCATGGTACCATGTCATTCAGGCAGTTGATGCTCAGGGGAATTTGGTTTTCACTACCTAGGGATACACTACTTTCTAGCTATAGCAAGAAACAATGAAGTAATGGTCTTATTCTTTGCAATCCAACACTTTCAGTTCTCTCAGCCATTTCTTTGGGGACCATGTGGTCAGTTTACAGCATTACATTCAAAAATGAAACTCACAACTCTGACTACAGGTGGTGTTTTGTTCTTTCCCAAAATAAAATGTTTGCATTAATGAATAATTTCCATAAATCTGTGTTGCTGAAAATTATAGAGTTACCTGACAGCACCCAGTTATAGATATGGAGCTTTAATTATAGTGGTCTTAAAATATCCCTCCAATCTGTTTGTTTAATAAATATTCATCCAAATAACAGATAACTGCAGAAAAACAGGCTGTATAATGGACATGTTGTTCAATTTACATAATTAACTTCAATCACTATATCTGCAAGGAACCAGACCTTTGAGCACACTTGGACAGTAGAGATGACAGTAAAACTGAGTGTTTCTTTGATTGTTTTCCTTTTTGCAGCTGGTTGTGAAGGTCATCAATGTGCCATTTCAAGCTCAAATATGGAAGGATATGCTGAAGATGGTGACGTGATCATTGGAGGCATCTTACCTGTTCAGATAATAGTTTTAAACACTGAGATGAGCTTCAGTAAGAGACCCCCAAACAGACTTTGTCAACAGTAAGTATGGTGTTTATTCTAAACAGACCAGAAATTCCATTTGATTAGTTTTATTATGCAGAAACAAGGATGTATCGGCACATGAAAAGACTTTCACAGCAGAAATGTGTCATGAACATCCTTAAGCGCTTTCCCTCTGTTTTTAATTGTTAGAAACATCTGCCAATATGCAACATGTCTGGAATACTGCATTAATATTTTCACATATTTAAAACTGATATAATCAGCTATGGCTCCACTTCACATGATTAAAAGCTCAAAATACTGAAATTCATTTGACTGAGGCTACAATCAAGAAAGTTCAAAATACTGAAAACTCATCTGACTGAATTTCAGAATACTGAAAGTTGACAGTGCTGAATTGCAAAATACAAAAGTGCAGTGTGTATAGTACTAAATAAACAGTATATGCCCTTTTCCCCATTGTAGTGCAATCCAAGAGTTACTATATATAGTTTGGGGGTGGGGGGTGTAGCCCCCCAACCTAGTTTGGTTTTATATCATCCCGTGTCTGTTAATAAGGTAAGCAAGTAGTTTTTAATTTTGGAAAGAGTTAGTCTTTTATAGTTTTCATTTGGTGAGAGGAATTGTTGGTGATATTTGCACAGTTTATTTGGTATTGTGAACCTAGGTTTTGTGAATGTTAGTAATTTTTAATGAAATGTTTGGTATTCATGGATCTGTGCATTTTTTGTTATGTTATGCAATTGAGAGGTGAAGGGAAACATATTATGTCTATGCCTTAACATTTTGTATTTTGCAATTCAACATTGTCAGCTTTCAGTATTCTGAAATTCAGTCAAATGAGTTTTCAGTATTTTGAACATTTGGGATTATGGACTCAGTCAAATGAACTTTAGCATTTTGAGCTTTCAGTCATGTGAAGTGGACCCTCAGCTACATATATATATATATATATATATATATATATATATATATATATATATATATGTATACTATATATATATATATATATATATATATATATATATATATATATGAAATATATATATATGATATATCTAATCTTACTCAAAGTTTATCTGCAACAGACAAAAAAAGCAGTAGGCATGTAATTCTTAAGTAAGGATCAAAACACAAACCCATTCTCCAAGTGTGTGTGTGTGTGTGTGTGTGTGTGTGTGTGTGTGTGTGTGTGTGTATGTTTCAGAGCAGTGCCCCATATAATATCCATAGTGAGGGTCTGACCATGGAATCTGGCCTGACGACCATATACATACAGGATGGATAGCTACGCAAATCACTTTAACTGCTGTCTTGCTTGTCAAGATTAATTGGAAAGAGTAACTTAAACCAGTGCAACATGTTGAATGACAAACCCAATATGCTAATATAATACACTACTGCCAGTAATAATAGAATAGCACCCTTATATTTTTCTGACTCTTGAGAAACGTCTCACATGAAGATACTGCAGTCACTACCCCTTTACCTTCTTTATATAAACAACATAAAGAACTACTAAAAATTAATATGTAAGATAATATGGTGAATGCACATAACTCATATTCTTAGCTCCTAGCTGTACTTCAACATGTTATATTTACACATCAACAGACGTTTTTCGTAAAAGTGAATTCTGGTCTTGAGTTTTATCAAAATTACATTTTAAGCAAGCTCGGAAAAGTTTTCACTAAATTGAAACTTACTGTTAAAACATTTCAAGAAACTTAATACAAAATTCAAACCAGCTAATACTGAAGCCTATTTGATTGTGGAAAAAACATAATACCACACATTTAGTTCAAACGATTTAAAATGTTTCTAGTTTATGACCTTCTAGACAAGTAGTTTTAATGCAGCCAGACAGCAGTTGTTAGTGCCTAGGTAAACAAAGGCTTCAGGAGACATCAGTAACACCTGACAAATGTTAACACTGCACACAATATTTGTAATGTGAAAGGCAAGTGGCTCCAGAGCTAGACAGCTATTTTAGCATTTGCATGAAACAAATGGTATGGTTTTCTATCGACATAGTTACTTAGCTCCTGCAGTAAAGGCAGCTTTAAGTAATGGTTTTAGACTTCAGCTGGGCAGTTTTATCGCCCATCATTATCAGAAACAAATCCTTTCATCCCTTTTCCAAATGCCATGTTATACTGCATACTGATAAAGCACTTTCTGTTTATCAATATCTTCTGTATCAGGTACCAGGTTAAACTCTAATTCAATATGCTACGAAGACAATCTTATATCCATTACAAAGGTCATTCTGTCTTTCACAAACTAGTTACAGTGTATAAAGGTACTCTCTGCAGTACCAGACAGGATATGGGCACACTTTTGCTTACAAATTCTACTGTTTGTCATAAAAAGAAAAACAATCTGCATATAAAGAAATGAACAGTCAAGGGTTATTTATAATGTTCTGAACATTTCTGAGCACTGCGGAAGACACCCGCAGTGACTATGCAACCTTGTTTTCAATCATCTTTGCATATTTTGTGCAGTTCTTGTTTCTAAAACCCAAATTTAAAAAAATGCTTGTTAGCAAACTCTGACAGTTTATCACTTAATGCAGTACAGTCTCACCACTGTGTTTAATGTAAGATGTGATGAACGCAGCTAAAAAACTAAGTTATACATGGGGGGGGGGGTCAGATAATCAACAGATGCACTTAACTATCTCCAAAGACTGCATTTGACTTACATCTACAAACAAATTTCACTGTTGTCTGTTGATAGCTACTTTGCTGGCACTTCAGTATTTATCAACATGTCAGCATCCGGTTACACTGTTGATGTCTCTACAAGCTCAACTTGCATTTCATATATGTGCTATGATGTTTGAGCAAGACTCAGTCAAGGAGTAAACAATGTGTTTGTATTTTTTTGCAAAAAAGTTCATTTTCTTTGAATGTGTGAAATTTCAGAGACTATTTATTCATATACTAGGATTGTAGGGCAGCTTTCCCATATTGCAGAAACACTAAATTTTGTACATTACAAATTTGCTTGCTCATATGATTGTGTTACTTGAGCATTTTGTTTATAATGTCTGATACAAGTTGTAATCACACAGTCATTATGGATCCCATGCAGATGACATCACCACTAGTTAGTAATAACCCTTACTGTCCTTTTTTGTTTCCTCTGCCATAGTCATTTCTGCAAAACTGATGTTATTCATTAATCTGAGCTACAAACTTATAGACAGTAGGCAAATGACATCAAGAGAAAGAATGTTATAGGATTTTCTTTTGAAGTTCTCAGATTCAAACCCACCTGCCTGAAGTCAAAATAGATGTAAAATAGTAAAAGAAAGCAATTATAGGAAGTTATTAGGAATTTAGTCCAGGAGACAATTAAGCAGCCTAGTCCAAATTCCCATATGCCCTCAACCTGCATCTGGTTAAGTGTCTTTCTTAACATTTGGTAAATGACAGCTGAGAGAATCAAACCTTGGTACTACAAGTAGCAGCTTATTAATAGCTCATAGCCATAATCCATTGCACTAACCATATGTGCTTCCTAAGATAAGCAAAACATACCTAGTAGCATTTCTTTTCCTAACACAGAGTGCAGCATTTGTGGGATGAACTAGAAAACATTTAAATTATAAATGAAATAAAGAATCTCATAGAAGATGTAATTTCTCTTAGGTATTATGGAAATGAAAATGAAATTTAAAAAGACAACGATACAGACGTGTGAACTGGGTACTGGACAGAAAAATATAAGCCAGCTGTAATCAACACTTGTGTTATTACAAAACTGGAACTGATATGATTTATGTATTCAAATTTAGACTCAGAGAGCTCACTTTATTCTAAGGAAACATGCTCTCAGAATAGAATTCTATTTCTCCAGTATCTGAAGAAGCACTGAAAGTTTATTTGGATCTGGAAGACACTGAAATAAACAACCAATAGAGAATGAAACAAAAGATACTTCAGCAGGATTGAAACTACAACTGAAATGCATTCCTTAAAGTTACATAACTGGATACTCAGTATGAGCAGAGAAAGAAGATACCAAATAACTGATTTAAAACATATTTTAAACCTGTGGCTAGAAATTCATATAAGCAATATAAGCAAATGTCTAGAACTTTTAGCAGATAACTGTAAGGGTTCTCCCTAGTAACTTAAGAAAGTGTGTGGGTGAGAGTGACCCTAAGCCTTCTGAGCAACTTGAAGATTCTTGGTCAGACTTGCATGTACAAAGGGCTAGTAATAACCCATCACCTAAAAATAGATGTTTCTCTGTAACCAAGTTAAAACTGTCAGCATTTCAACTGTTGTTTAAGTGGATTGTTTTAAATGATCCAGAAAACAACATGTGTGTTAATAGTAATTGGCAGTCTATTAAACAAAAGGTAACAAATGGTAGCTGTAGTGTATATTAAAGTTTTATGTATGTGAAAGACAAATTGTATGCTGAAACTGAAGTGATCTACGTGCTCACAGATAAGAGGAAATGCTTTGCAACAGAAGTATAAATGCTGTCTCCTTCAGATGAGGTTTTATGTCCTGTGACTCTTGTGTAATCCTCAGCCAATATATTCCTCTGTTGACAAAACTACAGAAGTTACGGAAGGAAAAGGTTCAGCCAGATATACTTCCAGAAATACATATCCACAGTAAAGAGAAAAATACAGGGTAGAACATACAAAAGTATATATTAATGCATGCATTTATTTACTTATTGACATCTGTTTACCAGAAAATCCAACTGAGTATGAATATCCATTTTCAGCAGAAGCCCAGGGAGAAAATTATAAATACACACACACACACACACACACACATATATATATATATATATATATATATATATATATATATATATATATATAGTGTGCGTGTGTGTGTGTGTGTGTGTGTGTGTGTGTGTGTGTGTGTGTGTGTGTGTGTGAGGAGTGTGCATACACACACGCAGACACAGTAATGTATATTATACTAATACATTGCCAAAGAGTTCTACCAATATAGTGTACAATAATATTACGATTCTGAGCAACGTTAATGCTATTTGGGGCTGTTCAAAATAGGTTACATTTTGTGGCATATACAAAAGCAGAATAATGAAAATGGAGACACATTGTAAGTACGGGGTCAGAATGGAAGTGCCCATAGCTTTATAGCTGGACATAAGACAACATATTACGTAAAGGCATAAGACAAAGGTGATAAAGAGTATCAGATAATGAATGTGACATATGTATACCTGTTGCAGAAGACACAATGTCAGAGAAAGTCTGGTTAAAAGAGTAGTTAAAATTAAAATAACATGTGAACAGACTACGGAGTTATGAAAGAATGAGCATTACATAGATTTAAAAGAAAAGATGTTAGACATGGGTAGTATAGGGATGATGAGTAGGCAGGAAATGAGAACAGAGGCAAGTGTTTGACAGGAACTCTTTTTTAAAAACACTTGTATGAATTTAGGTTAGGTATAGTCCTGACTGATGAAGGGATACTGTTCCAGGTTTTGACTTCACAGAGTACAAGCTAAGTCTAAATTACCTTTGAACTTTAAAAATGGCTAGCAGTGTTTATAATTATTTGATGGAGATTTTCTCCCTGGGCCTCCGATGAAAATGGGCTCTGCCCAATCAGACTTTCCCGGTCAACAAAGACAAATAAATAAATAAATGATTGTATGAGTTAAGAATATCTCAGTGCATGTTAGAAGATGGGATAGTTGAAGCCATTTTAAAGTTTTATGCCCAGAGCTATGATGGCTTCCATGTAGTTTAGTAGCTTCAAATCTCATCACTTTACTGTAACACCAATCGACCTTAGACTTAAGGGATAGCTGAAGATCTGTCAGAATTGTGGAAACATATAGAAAGGGGAAATAGAAACTAAGAGGTTGTCAGTGGCAGCTGGTGACTTCAAATTAAAGGGGGGCTGCAGAAGACAGCTGAATGGGTGGGGCCAATGGGAATGGGGTGTGGCCAACTAGAAAGGGATGGAGCTATGCTCAAAACCACAACTGGAACTTTAATTAAATACGCTGCCCTGGGTGCTAAACCGTCCTTACGAGAGTCCAATCAAGACAAAATTAAGTGTAGAAAAAAAAATATTTCAATGCATTGGCTACATGACAGCTTACTTAATATCTAGATGGAAACACAAAGGTTGTAAGGCATGAAAAAATAAATTACTTTTTAAATACATTACTGGAATGCCAGTCAAAATCAAGTATTAAAAAAACAAGCAACACTCAACTCAAACCACTTCTCCTTGTAGTGCAATTCCAATTATAATTTATATTCAGCTTTATAAAATTACCAAATAACATGCTGAAAGTAGCAATCTCTGTGATACCCCCACTTGTAAAAATGTTTCTTATCCAAAAAGACCTGCTGCCTGACAACAACTATCTACTTGTTTCATGGGGAAGACATGATCAAAGTAAAACATGAACAGCAAACAAGAAACAAGCTGAAGATAAATTGCTTAAAGGATTACTGCACAGTTTATGGACCACACATAATAGATTGGCATTCTGTTTAGTTTACATGTAAAGCCTGCAAAAATGACTGCAAGTCTCCAACAAATGTAATGAGCTTCTTAAAATACTGTAATCCTGTCCTTTATTACAAATACTGTCATATGCATTTCAGTACCTAAGGCTTATACGTTATCTAGTTATGTAAATATTCTCTGCATGGCAACAACAAAAAAGGCTTTCAATGTTGGTAATTCTTTAACAGCATGCTTATTAAAGTTTACTTGCATCTTACAATCGCCGACAAGCTTACCTGGTGGTCATTAAAGCATTGCTACTTAAACACAGAGCAACAGGGCACTGCGACAGCATGCATTTTCTGAAGAAGCATAAATCAACAGTATAAAAATATGACAGAAAACTAGAACATTCTGCAAAATGAAGGACAGATGAAAAGCCACTGCCGTACTTGTGTCTACCTTGGATGGGGGAATACTCCACACACTTACACTCTATAACTGCTCCTTGCCTTCCTTGGACACATCCAGAGTCACTACATGGGGGAGTGGGCTGCAACAAGTATGTCGCAATTTGAAATGTCTCTGACTGATGGTGATGGCTCTGACACTCATAACTCTCAACCTCAGAGCAAGAAATCTGGACAAAGCCATACATAGAAGTGGGACACAGGCCCAAAAATAAGCACAATTTTTAAATATTGCTCTTATAAACTTAGAAAGATAATAGAATAGTAGTAGGTCTTGCATTAGTATAAATTTTCTGAAGGTTATGATATCTGAAACTCAAATGTCTGCCATTATTTTTCTAACTTCAGTCATTAATGATTTGCCATTAATTTGCCAGAAAACCACACTTTTATGAAAAACGTACCAAAAATGTGATGCAAAAATATAAAATTGCCACACAATACAGCTGGGAACCTGTCAAAGAAGGGAGACCTTTTTAATATTAGTACTGTTAACTTGAGCAACTGACAAAATTAGAGAATCTACATGCATTTCTGAAATAAAAGTAATCTATAACTCTGATCATTACAGTTATTTATAATTGTAAACCCTCCACGTTTTCTTCCAAAATTGCTATTTTGCAGAGGGATTATTAGGGGGAAAGCAACATTTTGAGCCACAATTGGTGACAGTTGAGAGGTTTGGATATTCCTAATTCTATAAAGCGATTTGCATGTACCTCTCAACCTCTTAATGCAGGAAATCTGGACAAGGCCAAATATATTGGGGGAACAATACATACAAACAGTACCAAAAATTGCTCTTGTATAAACTTAAGATAGTTGATAGAGTAACAGGTCTTGCTTTAGCATGCATTTTTCTGAAGGTCATGACGTCTGAAACTTAATGTCTGTCACATTTTCGTGACTTCATTCCTAAATGATTTGCAAGAAAACCACACATTTTATGAGGAACAAACCAAAAATAAGAAGCAAAAATCTATTCATTCTGCAAAAATCTGGACAGTTGAGAGGTATAGTTCAGCCAGGCCTGTCTGAGTTTGCTGCCCTTCCCCCCTCACAAAATCATGGTCGAATGGAGCCACCCCCCTGCAGCCATTCCAATGTCCCATTCCTTGGTTATTTCACCCCATTTACCATAAACACTGTAATGTGCATACTGCTTTCTTTCTGCAATGATTTGGATTTCATTTGAAAGTTTTATTTTACATTTTACAACACAAACACTTAATGGATATCTGCTAAGCAAAGCAATGCAGTCTCACAATGAAAATAAACTTAGCATTAAAACTTCTCTGCCCTTAAAACTCACATTCATTGAAGCAGCATTGAAACTAACATTCAAAGAAAATATATTTTTCCAGTGGCAGATAAAGATTAACTTTGGGCTGTTTTCAAATCATAGGCCCCTTGCACACGAAATATACACATGCTCTTTGATGCACCTTCCTGATTATATTAAATTATATTCCTTGTACAATACAGTACAGTTGTTAGAGAGCGTTTTAAATTTATTGTTTTGAACATTTTTCCAATAAACAATGAAACAAAATGCATGCACCAACTGCCTAATTCAGAAAATTTCCATCATAAAAGTCTACTCAAAATTCTACAGTCCACCAGTAACAGTTCACCAGTAAATATGCACAATCTCTAAAGTAGTAAAAGTCATCTAAATAATTCCCACATTAAAGAAATCTGTAACTAATGAAGAGGTTGCTGCTAGCAAACAACTTTATATGTTAAGTTGTCAATCTCGCCTTCATTCTTGCTTGATGGGTTCGGAGCCGATCCCTCGGCTCCGACTCGGCACTTGCTTTAGCTCGAGAACTCCTTTTACCAGCTCGAGGCAGCCCCATATCCCATGATGCAAGGCAGGAAGTACCCAGATCTCGTTTGTTGACAAAAGGGCAATAACACCAAGCATAAACAATACTTCCCAAAGGAAGAAGAAACTTACAAATGGAAAAAGGACCAGGTCTGAATGGTCTTTAGCATTATAGTTTCTTATACAAGGTCTGTCCAGGCCAGGGGAAGGAGGAGGGTCGCAAGAAAGAAGGCGAGAAGACAACTAACATGGAGCGTTATGGTAGGTACATAACTTCTTAATGTTAAGTTGTCAATCTCGCCTTCATTCTTGCTTGATGGGACCGCGTCCTAGCACCTCTATCCTGGGTGGCTCAATGGAACAAACTCTTGAGGACTGTAGAGCCAAAACTGGCTCTGTCCCTGGAGGCCAAGTCCAATTTGTAATGGGAAACAAAAGTGTGAGGAGTGGCCCAAGTGGCGCTGCACAAATAGTGTCTAAAGGCAGTCTAGCTTGAAAAGCTGTAGAAGTAGCTAAACTCCTAGTTGAATGTGCTTTAGGTTTTGAGCACAGCTGTTTTCCCCTGATCGTATAAATTTCAGTGATGACCGAAGAAAGCCATCTGGACAAGGTCACTTTAGAAACAGGAAGGCCTTTTTTATTATCCGCATAGGAAACAAAAAGTTGATCAGATTTTCTAAATTTTTTTGTTCTGTCCAAATAATATCTAAGCTGACGGTGGACATCAAGATAATGTAGCTTTTGTTCAGCTCTATCTGAATAGTTGGGAAAAATACAGGAGATCAATAGATTGATTCAGATTGTTTTGAAGCGACCTTAGGTAAAAGGATGGATTAGTTCTCAAAGATACTCTGTCTTTGTGAAAAATCAAATAGGGGGGTCGAACCGAAAGAGCATGAAGTTCAGACACCCTCCTGGCAGATGTAATAGCCACTAGGAATAAAGTTTTCCAAGAAAGATATTTCAGGGAACAAGAAACAGCTGGCTCGAAGGGGGGAAGAATCAAGGATGTCAGCACTAAATTTAAATCCCACTGAGGAGAAGGATTCCTGATTGGAGGCTTTAGTAGGAAAATTCCTTTCAAAAAGGCCCTGCAGAGTCTATGGGACATAATATTATGATCTGCTATCCTGACATGAAAATTAGAAATAGCAGCCAACTGAACTCTGACTGTGGAAGAAGAGGAGCCTGCATGGAAAATCTCTGCTAAGAAGTCCAGAACTGCCTGAACAGGGGCAGTAAAAGGATCAATATTTTGGGCCTTAGCCCAATAAGAGAAACGTTTCCATTTGCTTGTGTAAATCCTCCTGGTAGAGGATTTTAGTGAAGCTACTATGATATCTCTAACTGGGTTAGAGATCAAAGGAAGCCTGGCTAAGGAAGGAAGTGGAGCAACCATGCTGTGAGGTTGAGAGAAGGGATTGACCGGTGCAGCTGACCGGATTGGTGAATCAGTAGATCTGGCACTGGGTCCAGATGCCACGGCTGCACCAAAAGGTGACGATGGAGGAACGGGAACCAAACTTGTCGAGGCCAGTAAGGGGCAATGAGAATCAATTTGGCTCTCAAAGCGGTAGCTTTCTGGATCACCTGAGGGATCAGAGGAAATGGAGGGAAGGCATAAAGAAGTCCCTGGGGCCAATCCTGGGTCAGAGCGTCTCTGGGGGGATGGCCTGATAGAGGGAAGAGGCTGAAGAAGTCTGGACATTTGCTGTTTTGGGGAGTAGCAAAAAGATCGCAACATGGACGACCCCATTCCAGAAAAATCTCTTCCGCTATGGATTGCTTGAGAGACCACTCGTGAGGCATGAGAATAGCTCTGCTCAATCTGTCCGCTATAATGTTGGTTTTCCCAGGGATATGCGTTGCTACCAGAAACCGATGAGAGGAGATCGCCCATTGCCATAGTCTGAGCGCTTCGCGACACAAGGGGTAGGACTTGGTTCCGCCCTGTTTGTTGATATACCAAACTACAGACATGTTGTCTGTGTGGACTGCAATTGTCCCTACGGGAAGAAAGTCGTTGAGGGCTTGCAACGTTAAAAGCACTGCTCTCATCTCCAGGACATTTATGTGCAGATGGTACTCGAACGGTTGCCACATCCCATGAACCATCCTGCCCTGATAATGACCAGCCCACCCGATCAGGGAGGCATCCGTGGTGACAGTGGCTATCGGGGACGGAGGTACAAAGCACCTGCCTTGGTGAACCTGAGACGATGTGATCCACCAAGCAAGATGTTCTTTGCATGTTTGTGTCACCAGAATCTGGTGACGCATTGGGAGTTGCTGGTATGACCACTGTGTGAACAGCATCCACTGAAGGAGGCGCATGTAGAATCGAGCCAGGGAAGAAGAGTGATGGCCGCAGCCATAAGACCTAATACCTTTAGAACCATTCTGGCCTGTACCTTTTGCTGGCCAGAATGATCCTGACATGAGTCTGAATGTCTGAAACTCTTTGTTCTGTAAGGGTAGCTGACATCCGAACAGTGTTTAAGTTTGCCTATGAAGGTAATAGACTGGCAGGGCGATAAGGATGACTTTTCGTAGTTGACTGAGATGCCCAAATGAGAACAAAGGTCTATTGTGTAATCCCTGGCTTGTATAAGCTGATGCCTGGTGGTGGCTGACAGGAGCCAGTCGTCGAGATCTGGAAACACCTGGAATCCTTGACGTCTCAGGTGAGCCGTGACCACTGCCATGCATTTGGTGAACACTATGGGGGCTGTAGTGAGACCAAAGGGCAGGGCTCTGAACTGGAAATGACTGGACCCCAGCCGAAGCGGAGAAATCTCCTGGAGCGTCTGTGAATTTTGATGTGATAGTACGCATCCTGAAGATCTATTGAGCACATCCAGTTGTCCTTCTGTAAGAAGGGCAGAATTGACTGAAGAGTGACCATTCGAATCTTGTCTTCCTGACAGACTTGTTGAGTCTGCTGAGATCAATATTGGTCTCCAGTCTCCCGTCTTTTGGGGACCAAAAGAACCTTGAGTAGATTCCGGGCTCTGAATGGTCTATTGTGACTGGCTGAATGGCTCTTTTGCAGTAGTTTTGCGATCTCTAACTCTGCAATGTCCCTTAGACCGGGTGGTACATCTGGAAGGGAACTTGAGGGGAAGGGACTTTCCTCGAAAGGAATTATGTAACCCTTGGATATGATCGACTGTACCCATCTGTCTTGAGTGAGGGAATGCCAGGCTTCTGGGTACAGTGATAATCTTCCCCCGACTGCCTCCAAGGAGGGACAGCCGGGCAACACCTCAGGGATGCTGAAAGGGCTTTTCAGGAAGAGACTTCCTGTTGCCCTGATTCTTCGGACCCCCTCTGCCTCTAGAGCGGCGTCTGTTGTTGTTACCCCGTCTGCGTCTAGGGGTAAACTGACCACGTGAATCGCGTGACTCCTTGGGATTTACGGAACCACATCTTCCCACCCTTCTGTCCTTTGGGATAAGGCCTAGAAGGGGTGGAAAAACGGACTCCAACAGCAGAAAGAGTCTTGCCGTCCTGCTCACACCTGGTCAAGGTTTCCTTCACCTGAGGGCCAAACAAAGCTGACCCATCAAAGGGAGAATTTGTGAAGGACGCCTTAAAGGGATCCGCAAAATCACATAGCCGCATCCAGGCTAATATCAAGGATATATGTCAAATAGTGCAGAATAATTGGAATATATTAACAAGTGACATTGGATTGAAAGATATAGTTGGTGATCGTCCTATGTTTAACTACAGAAGAAATAAGAACTTAAAAGATTTACTATGTAAAGAGGTACATTTAGATAAGGGGCCAATATTAAATATGAGCGTAGGCACTCACCCCTGTGGTAATTGTAAGGCATGCATATACATCAAGAGTGATACAGATTTTAAACATCCTGATATGAGTAAAACTTTTTATTTTAAGGGAAGGGCAACTTGCAGGACGCAACATTTAGTCTATATGGCCAATTGTGAAGAATGTGCATGTTTTTATGTAGGCATGACTAACAACATGCTCAAAGTTAGGATTTTGCAACATCTGAGTAACATCAGAAACTGTGATTTGAGTAATGCACTTTATAGACATATAAGTAAATATCCCACACACACTTTTAAGTTTAGATGCATAGTTAACATCAGGGTTAATGATAGGGGGGGTGACATTAAGCATAGAACAGCTTTAGCTGAATCTAAATGGATTGTTGATCTAAGAGCACATAGACCTCCAGGTCTTAATGATGTATCACCCTTTAAACCTGCGCTACAGAATAGGTGGGTTTTTGTGAGCAGATGATTGGATGGTTTGTATTTTAAATATGGCTGTTTTATTGTTTTAAAATTATGTCTGATGAAGGGTTATCCCGAAAGCGCTAACTTTTATTCAATAAATGGTGATTTTATTGGTTTCATCTTGGCAGTGTCCTGTTACTTCTTCTTTTTGGATTTATCTGTTTTAGTACTCTGGGACTTCAGCATAACATTTTATCTTTATTCTTTAGTTTGTATGGACTTAAAGCTGCATCACTGTCTAGTGCAATTATTAAACATTTTGGTTCAGGGTGTGAAACACTATGATAATACCGTGACACACCTCTATGCATGGCACTGATATATTGGTGCCAATCCATCACAAATACATCAAGTTTAGAAACAACTCATGGTGGAAACCAAGCACAAACACTATATAACAAGAAAACAGCTCACACTTAGAAATAAACTATAGACCCTAAGTCCAGAAACAAAATGAAAGTTAAACAAATAGTTTAAATACAAAATTAATTTATGATGACAAAAGATGAACTGAAAATTGTTGCTTCCATCTAGGATGACCATAAATGCCTTGTCAGCTATATCAGATACCTTAGGAAAGTACTCAACTTCTCACATAACTAATTTATAATAATAAAACCTAATCTGACTTTGTAGACATAGCCAATATATTAACAGAAAATTGTATTCATACTTCTTCCCTTTGTTGTCTCTAGCTTCCCCAATTTGACATTGGGTCCACACACCCTCATCATTCACCTCTGAACAAATCTTAAAGCCTCCACTTGAGGGGTCAAAAACACTAACTCTATGGGGTCCACCAATATGCTGAGGTGTCTTATTAATATGAGCTGTGGTCTCATTACCCCATTCCAAAATCAGTTCAGTCATGGTCTTTCAACCATCTTTATTTCAGAAGCATAGAAAAAAGCAGTGCTAGTCCCACCCTTCAAATGGTCATTCTGTCAGTGATCCAGGCAGCTACATATCAATAAACCTTTCTACACCTGTTCATAAGATAATTTAGCTTTTATACACATTGTAAACAATGGCACTGGCAGCCTGTCATGGTTAGACCACAGCTAATCTGGACTTGTGAAGACTAGATCTTGCCAAATAAGCCTAGCTGATTTCTTTAAAAAGTCATTGAAGTATTGAACAAATGCAAATCTGCAGACACAGAGTAGCTTGTCCTAGTCATAGGCTCATAGGTGTTTAGTAGGCTAATGAGCACAAGGGCCTTTTTAAACCAAACCATACCTCCCAAAATGTCTGACATGTTCTAGTACTTATGGATAGTGTAAGTAGGGTTTGCGAGGTGAACCGTTTACAAGCAGGGCCTTGGGAGATGAACCACTTACAGGCTGTCTGTGACCATTTGAGATGTAGGTGCCAAGCCAGGAATGAATTTCCAGTTCCTCATCCACTTGTCCAAGTTACACTGGAATTGTGTTAGGGAGGAACTCTGCTTCATGTGGATGGCGAGCCTGTTCCAGAGAAGGGGTAGTCTCTGGGATATATACCTGTCTCACTAGCAGGTCCTGTTTATATCACAGGCAAGGTTTAAATCTTTAGAATGGATAATTCTGGTGCTGTTTGATTTGCAGTTATGCAGGAGTTCCATTAGGTTGGGGTCTGACTGTCTTGTATGCCAAACATAGATCTTCCCTCAGTATATATACCCCTGAATTGTACAGATTTTTGCCTCATAAAATTGTGGTTTTCTGGCAAATCATTGAGGGTTGAAGTCATAAAATAATGACAGACATTTGAGTTTCGACCTTCATACTCCAGAAAATTCATGCTATTTCAAACCCTGTTATTCTATCAACTTTATAAGTTTCTAAGAGCAAGATTTAAAAGTGCCCCATCTTTGGATCTTTGTCCCCCCATTATTTATGGCTTTGTCCACATGTTTTGCTCTAAGAAGTTGAGAGGTATAATACCTCCAAAAATATAAATGGTGACAGGCTGTTTGGAACATGGTGGTTTGTCGCTTTAGCTTGTGTTTGTTTTCTGGCTTTTGGAAGTTGAGAGGTATGCCTCAATAACTTGCATGAGACAGAATACAGGGATAGGGCCTTGGAGCAGTCTACATAGCTTATGTTAATTACTCCCGGTGTTCTTTCTGTGAGGAACCTCTGTGGATGTTCCAGTTGTTGGATATGCCTGATTAGATATATGCCAGTGACTTCCTTGGACCTAGATGCATTAAAATACATTAAAAATTCCTGCCTGTGAATCCAACCGAGGCCATGAGTGCACCAAATCCTAACCATTAGACCACCAGGGAGCCCCCTAAGATTATATCACTCCAGATGAGACACAAACCCAGAATCTCTGCATTAGGTGGCCAATGCCTTATCCATTTGGCCACTGGGGATAAAGCTTTTGATATTGTTTCACACTTGAGCATTACAGATACTTTAACCAAATTAAATGTCAGCCATTTTACAACCTTCCAGACAGCTAACTATCTTACAGACAGAATCTACCAAATGAAGATATGGGGCAGGCACACAGTTTTTCGAAAGACTCATAATTAGTGGGGTCCCTCCTTTTTGTATATACATCTCTGATATCAAAGCTGTTGTCACGGGACTATGGCTGACTAAGTTTGCAGATGACTGTAAACTTGGTGGTTATTGAATCTCTCCAGATGATTCCCAGGCATGCAAGAAGAGCTAATAACAGTGTCATCTGGGAAACATGATTATCAGTGCACATATCAAATAAACAAAACTGTCCTCAAAACTGATTCTACTGGCAGATGTTTGGATAGTTCTGTGGACAATGCCCTCCCCAAAAACCACCATGTATCAATGCAGGCTAGAAAAGCCTTCTAACTGTCCTAGTTGATAGCAAAGAGTATACCCTGTATGTCAAAGGATGTTATCTTTCCCCTTTACTCTTCCCTCATTAGACCTGTAATTGAATATAACAGTCTATTTGTCATGTACCTGGCTAGACTCATGACTCAAGTTGAAGGATATTAATGTTTTCTCATTAAAAAAAAAACAAAAAAACAAAACAGGACATGGGTTCCATGATGTATGGTAAATGATTTATGTTCCTCTGCTTCATCTCATGCAAACTCCTGCAGTATGACCCCTGCCTCCAAAACCTGCTGCACAGAGAATACCTGCTCAAGAGGCCTAAACTTCCTCCTCAGCACAAATAGAACCTGCTGGTAGGATGGGTACCTTTCACAAAAATCCATTTCCTCTGATACAGGCTTTCCCTTGATATTAAGCAAAGTAGCTTCTGAAACGTGCTCAAGCCCAATCTCAAAAAATATGTACTTACACATACACTTATGTTGGATCCACAATCCCTTATGGACAGGAGGAATTAAGAATGGTTAATGCCTGGCCTGGCCACATATGATCTTATTTTATTTATTTTTTTATCTCTTTCTACTTTGTTGAGCAGGTTAATCCCACTAAGCCAGTGACCTCTTTTCAGGACAGACCAGAGGTGGTATTCATACTGACAAGGAGAAATTTGGACAGATAATTTCCTCTACTCTTTTTGATAGGTGCCATTGTATCTTTTACACTGACCATCTACCATCAACTCAGTCAGATGGACTTCCATTCAACATCTCACTCAAAGGGCTGCACAGTCATGAGTGTATCCCCCTCCCTTATGCTGCACAGTAGTATCAGCACTGGAAAATTAATCTAACTAAATAGTGAGGGAATAGAACCCACAGCCTTCTGCACCAAAGGCAAGTACACTACCTGCTGACCTACTAAAGCTACCAAATTTCAAACAGCTGCCTAGTAAGAAGCTATGATACCATGAACAAATCAACTACAAGTCTGGACTCAGGTGGAAAATGGTTTTGCAATGATCTGAAAACAGTAGTTCAGTACCATTTGCATTTGGTAGTAAATGTAGGAATAAGCAAGCTCTAATAACTTAATAAAGAGCAGAACATTCTGAGAATAATACTGTTACAATGTTTATCTTGTAAGGTTTGTCTGAAACAGGCTTTGTGCTACCAAGACCAGCTACTATGTGATGGATATTTAAATTAGCTATTATAAAGAGTATTGGAGATACTGACTGCTAACCTGCTTTAAAGTCACTAAAGATAATGAATGGATATTTGCTGACATCTTGCAAGACAAAGTAAAGCACAAACAGGCACCAACACAGACAAACAATTAATGTCCGAGCCATGGAATAAAACTAAATGCCAGGAAATGCATAATAGTATCCTTTGGGAAGTCATCCACCCCTGGTAACTATCATATTAATAACACATTCTTTACAGTTGACCCATTGGTCAGGGACTTAGGGACACACATAAATAGTAATCTAGCCTTTGATAATCACGTGTCTGCAGTAGTGAGAAACTCATTCTATGCTGCACAACTTAGAAACAAATGTATGACATCTAAGTCCAAAGAAGTCATTGTTCCACTGTATTTGGCATTCATCAGACCTGTCATTGTGTACAATGCTCCCTTTGTATGTACCAAACCAGGCATATACAACAAATGAACATCCACAGAAGTTCACTAAAAGAATACAGGGAGTAAGTAAAATGTCCTATGCAGGCCACCTCATGACCCTATCCCTTTATTCTGTCTCCTACAGGATTTTGAGGGGAGATCTATGCCTGGCATATAAGGCATTGTTAGACGCCATGCTGATGGACCTCCTGCATATCCACAAAACAAACAGCACTAGAATTACAAATTCTAAAGACTTAAATCTTGCCTGTGATATAAATAGGACCTGCTGGAGAGACGGGTATGTATCCCAGACACTACCCCATCTATGGAACAGGCTCCCCATCCATGTGAAGCAGAGTTCACCCCTAACGCAATTCAAGAGTAACTTGGACAATTAGATGTGAAACAGGAAATTCTTCCCTGGTTTGGCACCTATGTCTCTAATGGACACTGGCAAGCTGTACATGTTTCATCTCCCCTGCTTGTATATGTTTCATCTCCCAAACCCCTGCTTACACTTATCAAGGTTATCCGAACTTGTCAGGGATTTGGGTTGCATGGCTAGACTTAAAAAGACCCTTGTGGTCACTAGCCTACTAAACACCTATGAACCTATGTATCTCAGATAAATCTAGTAGATTCCTGGAATTCTTTGGAAGAAAGTTATGATCTGGGTAAGCTAAGGATGATCTTGAAAGCAACAATGCAGAAACATCTCAAGTTCAGACACCTCATCTCCCATTTGAAGAGAACTGAAAGTTGCAATAACATTTTAAATGATACAAAAGTACTTAGGTTCCAACAAAGATTAAGTAACATTTCAAATGATATACAAACAACGAAGCAGCTATGCTTCCTGTATGCCTACCATTCATGGATAGCCACAGGTTTTCTTACTGTATTTGTAATGGCAATATTATTTTGTGCACATATTGGTTTGACACAGATTTTAAAGGACTGAGCTGCACAGCAGGAAGGGGCATTAACTTCATGTTTGCAATCTGCAGGATGAGCAGAATTAGCAGTGCTGACTGTACTGTGATATTAAAGTATTACGTCCATGTTAATAAGTAGCAGGATTAGCAGAGTGAGCAAAGCTGGCTGTGCTATGATGTTAGCAATAAACAAGATGAACAGAATGAGCAAAGGTGGCTGTGCTGTGATGTTAGCAATAAACAAGATGAACAGAATGAGCAAAGCTGGCTGTGCTGTGATGTTAGCAATAAACAAGGGGTCTATATTATGTAATCGAAAAATGAATTTGCCGAACTACATCTACATCAGAAATGCAGTTCAACGAATTCACTCTTACTATCTGCTATATTTTATAACTGTATGTGTAAACCACAATGCTCATGTAAATGTCTTATGTATAGTATGTTTCTGCAACTGTTTCAGCAGCTATATAGCAGTATATATAGCAATTATTCTGGAGCTTTTCTCCCTGGGCCTCCGCTGAAAATGGACAGCTCTGTCCAGTCAGACCTACCCAGTAAACAAATGTAAAATAAATAAGTACATACATAAATACTGAAGGGGATATTATACTTATTGGTGGGTCTGATGGAATTAGTATACTTCAGCTGGATAAGGATCTCATCATCATTGGCTTGAACATCTGAGGTGTGACTCTAATATGCAGCTTTCTGGATGAGACTTCTACGGAACAGCCTGTATGCGTCTCCAGTTTAATTTCACAATGGCAAAGTCATCTGTTTGTGCTACTTAGTATCATGATCCATGAATCTATTGCTGTCTCCATCTGTCTGCTCCCATAAGATTTAATTGCACTGGTTGGATGCATAGGTAGTGTTTGGATAGAAACATTCATAAACATAGTTTGTGCTTTGGTCATTTTTCTCGATGGATTCAAATAGAGTAGTCTTTGGTGTGAATTTAGATTTCAGCATTGGTACTGTACTGTATTTCTGAGTTCTCATAGGTTCACAGGTGTATAATAGGCTAATGACCACTAGGACTCATAAAAGCCTAGCCATGCAACCCAAATAAGACCCACAAATTTGATTTATATTTAATTTATTGGTCAAAATTGCAATTAAATAGGGATAGGGAGAAACTGTACTTCACATGGATAGGGGAGCCTGTTCCAGAGAATTCTCTGGGAAACATAACTGTCTCTCCAACATGTTCTATTTATGTTGCAAGCAAAATTAAGGTCTTTTAATCTAGTTGTTCTGATGCTGCTTGTTCATAGGTTGGTACTAGGATATAGGCCCTATGGCCTATACAAGCCTAGCCATAACTATTCCCTGGCTATTTCTTCCCACAGTATTTACTTCCCTTGTTTTGCAGATGTGCAAAAGATTCATGAAAACAGGGTCCAGGGATGCCTTGTATGCCAGATAAAAAGATCAACTCTCAGAAGTCTGTACAATACTGAGTAAAGCGACAGGGCTTTGAGGCAATGAGAAAAGGACATTGTGTTTTCTTCCGAGATTCTTTTTTTAAGTAACCTTTGTGGATGTTCCAGTTGCTGCATGTGTCTGGTCAGGTGCATACGGAAGGAGGCATTATATTCTATGATTGGTCTGATGAGGGCCAAATACAGGGGTACGATGATCTCTTTGGACCTAGCTACCATGCCTTGCTTATAAATTGAGCAATATAGAAGGATTTGCTTACTACCTTGGATGCATGTTGGTCAAAGGCTTGGTTGCTATCTACATGAGTTCCCAGATCCCTGACTAGTGAATCAACTTTTAAGGGTGTTTTATTGAGGATGTAGTAAACCAATGTGGCAGACTTCCTAAAAGGTAATACAATGCATTTCTTGGTACTGAGTTTTAAGCCATGGCTTTGGCACCAAGCATTTATCTGTATTAGACCTTTGTGAAAGGTGCTTGCATTTTGAGGGGATTCAATGACTGTTCCCTGAGAGCAAGCCTTTGACATTACTTTTGAAATCTGAGAAGTAGATACCAAAAGACGACTGGGCCTAGCATTGAGCCCTGGGAGACCCTACTGCTGACTGGCCTCTTTGTGGAGGTGGCTTCACTGATTCTAACCCCTAGGTTATATCAGTGAGCCAGCTAGCTATCCAGCATGTTATAAAGAGGTTTATATTTAGTTCTGTATGTTTGATGACAATGCCCAAGTAAGGTATTGTGTCAAATATCATAGCCAGATCTAGGTAGACAGTATGCACAGTTTTCCCCTCATCCATTGCCTTATGACCTTTTCAAAGAAGCCCACCAGATGCAGTAAGCATGACCTTCCTTTGACAAAGCAAATCTGTTATGGATCCAGAGACTGGAGGTCTGCTATGTCTTTCTTGATAATTTTCATGATAATTCTTTCCATGACTTTGCAAATAAGACTAGACAGTAGTTTACAGGATCCTTTGAAGGACCTCCATTATGATGGGGATGACCATTGCAGTCCTCCATTCACATGATGCCAAGTCTCTTTTAAAACTATAGTTAAATAATGACTCCAGAGCTCCAGACAAGTCATGTTTTAGACTGTTTAGGAGCTATTCTGGGATGTCATCAGGGCCCACTGAGGCCATGTTCTTGGCTTTAGTGACAGCAGCCAGTACATGCTCTCTAGTTATATTTAGAGGGATTATGCTGAATGGTATTATTTGGGGGATGGTTGAGGGTGACATGGGGGTAAAGTAAGACTGAATTTGTCCACTAACAGGTTCACTATATTGCCAGGCTCAGTGAATGTGGCACCGTTAATCACCAATTCAGTATATTGCTGTGTGATGTTCTTGAAGTTTATAACACAGTTATAGAAGTGTTTATGGTTATCTTTCACCTGTGAGGATATATTAACCTCAAAGTTGGCTTTGCTTGACCTAATTGCCTATTTTAGTTGCCTATTTACTTTGATGAGAGGGTTTTTATCATTATGGGAATTAGCCTTCCTGTTTGTCATATTTTTTTTCCTTTTGTTGTATATCCTCTCTAATTTGGGATGCTACCAGGGTGGTTTGTTTGTGGGGCTAGTTCTGGGCTAACTTATGGTAGTTGCAGAAACCTCTATGCAGCCATTGGCATGGTTGTACAGAGTTTCTGATAGCAATTCAGCATAGGCCGGTGTCTTCTCGAGGGTTTGGAGGAGCATCAAATTTTGACAAACCATCACAGTAACTGCACAGATATCTATATTCTTGAGTGTACGGAGAACTTGGAGGGAGTGCATTTTTAATTAGGCTCTTGGCATAGAGCAGGACTATCTAGAGGCTCTGTTGAGTTTTTTGCTATGTTGGTAGATTTGTCAATTTGGCTTCCTATAAAAAAGCCACTATGGGGGCACTCAATGCCAAAACCACTATTCGAAAGCCTAGAGGTGCATACCATCCTTGGCAAACTGAAGTGTTTTGTTGACCATGTTTTCCAAAGCTATCAACTACTGGACCCCCTTAGAATTGTCTGCCAGGCAACACTTGTTTCATAGTTTCATAGTTTAGTACTAGTCTATCTGTCCTGGGGCATTTGTAAGCCTAGCCATGGTGATGTGGCTTTAGCCACCCCATGAAATGGTACAAAAATGCACAGAATAGATTTAGAATACTGTGCCTCTGTCTAGTAGTGACACAGTGAAGGTCCCCTTATATAATAGAATTAGTTTACTGTGCCCCTGTCAAGTAGTGACACAGATGTGACCCCTGGGGTAAACTTATGATCTCCCATCCACTCATCAAGATTTCTCTTGAAGAGAGTCAGTGAGGGGTTCTGCCTAATGTGAACTGGGATCTTGTTCCAGAGCATGGGAAGCCTCTGGGTTATGAATCTATCCCTCCAGCATGTCCTAGTCATACTTGTGCCGAGGTTTAAGTCTTTAGCTCTCGTGGTTCTGATGGATTTGGATTTTTTGAGATGGAGCATGTCCATCAGTTCCTGATTGGACATGGCCTTGTACGTCAGGCAGAGATCACCTCTGAGCAGGTGGTATGCTACTGAATAGAGCTGGAATTTCTTTAGTCTGGCAGAATAAGACATATGTTGGAGACCCTTGATCCTCTTGGTGAGGTACTTTTGTGGTCTCTCCAGCTGTTGCAAATGCCGGGTGAGGTACATACCAAATGGGGCATTGTACTCAATCATGGGTCTGATGAGGGAGGAGTATAGGGGTACAATGACATCCTTGGATCTGGATGTGAATCCCTTCATGATAAGGTGTGCAAGGTAGAATGTCTTTCTAACCACTTTGGCAATGTGGGTGTCAAATGAGAGGTCACTGTCAACTTGGGTCCCTAGGTCTCTGATTACTTTTTCCATACTCAGTGGGTTGCTGTCTATGTGATAATTTGTGGGTACTTTGTTTTTCCCAAAGGGATGACTATACATTTTTGGCATTTAGTTTAAGGCCATGACTCTGGCACCAGTTGTCCATTTCTGTGAGGCCTTTTTGTAGGATGTATGTGTCCGCTGGTGTATCGACTATGGCGCCTAGTTTGCAGTCATCTGCGAACTTTGTCAGCCACAACCCTCCCATGTTTGCTTTAACATCTGAGAAATAAATGCCGAACAAGAGGGGTCCCAGGACAGATCCCTGTGGGACACCATTTGTGACTGGCTTTGAGTCTGACATTGCTCCAGCGATTTTAACTTTATGGGTTCTGTCCTTTAGCCAGTTTGCAACCCATCTAGTGACATAAGGGTTTACATTTAAGCTGTTGAGCTTATCTATGATGCCTGAGTGGGGTATTGTGTCGAAGGCCTTAGCCAAGTCCAGGTAGGCTGTATGGACTGCTTTGCTCTCATCAATGGCTCTAGTGACTATTTAGAAAAAGTCAACCAGGTTCAAAAGGCAGGATCTGCACTTTAAAAAGCTGAACTGGGTGGGGTCAAGTGTCTGTAGGTCCCCAATGTCTCTGTTTATGAGTTCCATAATGATTCTTTCCATAGCTTTGCAGACCAGGCTGGTTAAGCTTATGGGGTGGTAGTTCCCAGGGTCTGTAGAGGTACTCCCTTTGTGGAGTGGGACCACTGTTGCTGTACGCCAGTGTTCAGGTACATATCCTGTAGTAAGGCTAAGGTTAAATAGCATTTTTATGTGCGGGTTTAGCTCCTCTTGGAGTTCATGTAGCACGCAACCCGGGATACCGTCAGGTCCCATTGATGCTGTGTTTTTAGCTTTGCTGAGGGTGGCTCTCACCTGGACATCTGAGATGACAGGGAGATTACATTCAGCTGGGATAAGTATTTCTTCTTTTGGGGATGAGGGAGGGGAGAAATTTTCACTGAACCTGTCAGCCAGAATGTTGGCAATATCTGTGGGTTCAGTGTATTTTTTGTTGTTGTGAACTAACTCTGAGCATATCTGAGGGTTTCCGCCCAGGTTTCTAACATAGCTGAAGAAGGCTTTGTGGTTATCTTTAGTGTCCTTAGCGATTTTTCTCTCAGAGTTGGCCTTGGATGTTTTTATGAGAGAATGTAGTTTTCTGCTAGTGTTGATCAGAGATGTCTTCCCTTTATGGGATTTTGCTGTGTCGTACAGTAGCTTCCTTCTTTTGTTGTACAATTTGTTAATGGCTGAGGTCTACCAGACAGGACGCTTGCCTTTGATGGAGAGGGACTTGGATTTATTTGGGATTGCATGATCCATGCATTCTTGGAGATGTCCATAGAAAGCATTTGTGAAGGATTCAGCATTGTGGGATGTGGTATCCACTGGCCCAGTGGACTTAAAGGATACCATCTCAGTCTTAAGAAGAGTGAAGTCTGTTTTTGAGAAGTTTTTCACTGTAGTCTTTTGTGCTGGGGGTGGAGGTGGGATATGTATATCCAGGGTGATTAGTTTGTGATCAGATCTCACTAGTGAGGGGTATACCTCCGGTGTGGAGCATTTTGTCCCCATATTTGTGATGATCAGGTCTACTATATTATCTCCCCTAGTGGGAGAGGTGACTAGTTTTTCCAGTGCATTTGAATTTATGAATTCCAGGAACCTTTGGGCTAGGGTGTTAGGGCTAGAATAATGTACCCAATCTATGTTAGGGTAGTTGAAGTCTCCCAGTATGATGGTATTTTGTGATACATTCATATCCTCCAATGTCTTCAGGAAGGCTGAGTGGGGTTCCTGAGATTGGGAGGGTGGTCTGTAACATGCTACCAGTTGTATAGCAGTTTTGCCTATGGTTAGTTACACCTGTATGGTCTCCGATGCTTCATTTGTTGCTACTAACCTGGAGGTGTGGGTGTCCTTGATGAATACGGACACTCCCCCCTCCCTTTGTGGTTCAGACCAGGTTTTGGGGCCGAAAAGCATGATACGGGATATAGCCTGGTAGCGCTGGGGTGCTCTCAGGAGCCTTGAACCAGGTTTCAGTTACTGCACAGACGTCGATGTTCTCCATACTGAGGAGTGCATCGAGTGCCTGCATCTTGAGATTTAGACTTCTGGCGTTGAGCAGCATTACCCTTAGTTTTTTCCATTTTTCTTTTCTAAGGAGGTGGTTTTGTCTTTTGAGCCTTGCCTAAAAAAGGCACTATGGGGGTGGCAAGAGCCTTAGCCAATATCCAGAAGCCCAGTGGTGACATCCCTTGCGAAGCAGCGTGGCTTGTCCAATATGTCATCCCAGGCAGACAGACATTGGATCTCCTTAGAATGACACCAGTACTTGAGCCAATTATTAAAGCTGATCATCTTGTCTTTGTATTGGGGCATCATTCTTGGTGAGGGCAAGATGCTGCTCAGGGTCAGGGTCATACCAGCCTGGGCTACATAATCAGAGAGCTCCTCTATGTTTCTTTTCATGTAGTCCAGGGAGGTACGTCTCAGGTCATTCACGCCAGCATGGACAATGACGGAGTCATATTTGTACTTGCTTTGGAGTGACCTGAGTGCGTGTGTTATGTGGCAGATCCTAGCTCCCGATAGGCAGCTCACAGTCACCCTCTCCTTGTTCAGCCTGCTAAGTGGGACATCAGTGTGCCTGACTATAGAGTCACCTATTACTAGTGTATCAGGCATGGTGTTTGGCCTTAAGGGCTGTGATTGATTGACACACTGATTTATTGAAGTATGTGTTGCATGTGTTTTGTTTTGAGGTGGTGGATTTTTGGATGTCTGCTTTGGGAGCCTCTGTTGTTTTGCTAAGTTTTTTATTAGAGCCTCCAAGTATGTCTTTGTGTTTTTATGTGTTTAGTTTACAGTTGTGGTAGGTCTATGTGGGACTGGGTTTGTTGTGTGTGTGGTTACCATCTCCTCCTGTCTGGTCATGCCAGCCCTGAGTTGAGAGAGTTCAGCCTCCAGTTTGGCTACGTAGTTGCATCTCTCACATGTATTTGTGTTTGTTGGGAGGAGGAGAGGGTTGTCTGTGTACATGAGACAATTGTAGCATTGTCTCAAGATACCCAGATTAACCAGCTGAACTGGAGAGGACGCCAGTAATCTACCACTCGACATGCTAGAACAGTATAAGGGAGTGCTGTGCCTTTAAGGGAAGTAGATATTCACAGGGGTGGTAGGTGGATGTAGTGCTTACTTAGTATGAGAGTGCTTACTTAGTAGAGAAGTTTTGAGAACAAGTGCTAGGCTTATAATATAGCGAGTAGTCTGATTATACTAAGAGTAGAGCTTCCTTAAGGGAAAATTTGAAGAGCAGACTTGGTGGAGCCAGAAGAAGTTTAACCTAGTTTAACCTAGTTTAACTGCCACTGCGCTATGCGCACAATTGAGCAAATCCGCGCAAACGTGGATTTTAAACAGGGAACTTCAAAAGAGCTAGAAATGGTCCAAAACAACCAATTACTAAAGATCTTGTGCTGAGGTCACTTCCAACAGGGACAGGTAGGCTGCTCAAGGCTCCCCACTCCCACTGGTGAGCAAAGAAACTTCCTTCTATCCAAGTAAGGTAATGGACAACACAGGAACTACACCACAGCCCAGAATACAGCAAAGCCTGTAAACTGGTCTAAACTAGTCGAGGAGAGGCGGGAAAACAAGGATTATTTTTTTTGTTTTTTTTTGTTTTTAGATAGAAACACACAGAAAATGCAGAAACAGTAATAAATCAGTTACACAGGCTAGCACACTTTAGTTGGGAACCTCAACAGTTAAATTAAACAAACAAACAAACTTTCGATCAAATTCGACTAAAATGTAACTTTAAGTGCAGATATTAAATAATGCAGCAAACAGCTAAAAAAACAGTTTAAGCTTATTTAGGGTAAGCTAGAGAAGGTATTTCAAGTAAAAAAACAGCAAAGATACTTAAATCCAGGAAGTAGTCGCTTTTCTGAGTTCTCTGTAGCTAGGACCACTATGCAGGACCACTAGGAGCTTGTCTGAGTAGTATAGCCAGAAAAAATGCCCAGAGGCAGATTTTAAACAGGGAACTTCAAAAGAGTTAGAAATGGTCCAAAACAACCAATTACTACAGCTCTTGTGCTGAGGTCACTTCCTACAGGGACAGGTAGGCTGCTCAAGGCTCCCCACTCCCACTGGTGAGCAAAGAAACTTCCTTCTATCCAAGTAAGGTAATGGACAACACAGGAACTACACCACAGCCCAGAATACAGCAAAGCCTGTAAACTGGTCTAAACTAGTCGAGGAGAGGCGGGAAAACAAGGGTTATTTTTTTGTTTGTTTTTTTTTTTTTGTTTTTAGATAGAAACACGCAGAAAATGCAGAAACAGTAATAAATCAGTTACACAGGCTAGCACACTTTAGTGGGCAGCCTCAACAGTTAAATTAAACAAACAAACAAACAAACTTTCGATCAAATTCGAATAAAATGTAACTTTGAGTGCAGATATTAAATAATGCAGCAAACAGCTAAAAACCAGTTTAAGCTTGTTTAGGGTAAGCTAGAGAAGGTATTTCAAGTAAAAAAAAACAGTAAAGATACTTAAATCCAAAAAGTAGTCACTTTTCTGAGTTCTCTGTAGCTAGGACCACTCTGCAGGACAACGAGGAGTTTGTCTGAGTAGTATAACCAGAAAAAAATGCCCAGAGGCGGATTTTAAACAGGGAACTTCAAAAGAACTAGAAATGGTCCAAAACAACCAATTACTACAGCTCTTGTGCTGAGGTCACTTCCTACAGGGACAGGTAGGCTGCTCAAGGCTCCCCACTCCCACTGGTGAGCAAAGAAACTTCCTTCTATCCAAGTAAGGTAATGGACAACACAGGAACTACACCACAGCCCAGAATACAGCAAAGCCTGTAAACTGGTCTAAACTAGTCGAGGAGATGCGGGAAAACAAGGATTTTTTTTTGTTTTTTTTTTTGTTTTTAGATAGAAACACACAGAAAATGCAGAAACAGTAATAAATCAGTTACACAGGCTAGCACACTTTAGTGGGCAGCCTCAACAGTTAAATTAAACAAACAAACAAACAAACTTTCGATCAAATTTGACTAAAATGTAACTTTAAGTGCAGATATTAAATAATGCAGCAAACAGCTAAAAAAACAGTTTAAGCTTGTTTAGGGTAAGCTAGAGAAGGTATTTCAAGTAAAAAAACAGCAAAGATACTTAAATCCAGAAAATATTCACTTTTCTGAGTTCTCTGTAGCTAGGACCACTCTACAGGACCACTAGGAGCTTATCTGAGTAGTATAGCCAGAAAAAAAATGCCCAGAGGCAGGTTTTAAACAGGGAACTTCAAAAGAGCTAGAAATGGTCCAAAACAACCAATTACTACAGCTCTTGTGCTGAGGTCACTTCCTACAGGGACAGGTAGGCTGCTCAAGGCTCCCCACTCCCACTGGTGGGCAAAGAAACTTCCTTCTATCCAAGTAAGGTAATGGACAACACAGGAACTACACCACAGCCCAGAATACAGCAAAGCCTGTAAACTGGTCTAAACTAGTCGAGGAGAGGCAGGAAAACAAGGATTAATTTTTGTTTTTTTTTTTTGTTTTTAGATAGAAACACACAGAAAACACAGAAACAGTAATAAATCAGTTACACAGGCTAGCACACTTTAGTGGGCAGCCTCAACAAACAAACTTTTGATAAAATTCGACTAAAATGTAACTTTAAGTGCAGATATTAAATAATGCAGCAAACAGCTAAAAAAACAGTTTAAGCTTGTTTAGGGTAAGCTAGAGAATGTATTTCAAGTAAAAAAACAGCAAAGATACTTAAATCCAGAAAGTAGTCACTTTTCTGAGTTCTCTGTAGCTAGGACCACTGTGCAGGACCACAAGGAGCTTGTCTGAGTAGTATAGCCAGAAAAAAACGCTGAGAGGCGGATTTTAAACAGGGAACTTCAAAAGAGCTAGAAATGGTCCAAAACAACCAATTACTACAGCTCTTGTGCTGAGGTCACTTCCTACAGGGACAGGTAGGCTGCTCAAGGCTCCCCACTCCCACTGGTGAGCAAAGAAACTTCCTTCTATCCAAGTAAGGTAATGGACAACACAGGAACTACACCACAGCCCAGAATACAGCAAAGCCTGTAAACTGGTCTAAACTAGTCGAGGAGATGCGGGAAAACAAGGATTTTTATGTTTGTTTTTTCGTTTTTAGATAGAAAACACACAGAAAATGCAGAAACAGTAATAAATCAGTTACACAGGCTAGCACACTTTAGTGGGCAGCCTCAACAGTTAAATTAAACAAACAAACAAACAAACTTTCGATCAAATTTGACTAAAATGTAACTTTAAGTGCAGATATTAAATAATGCAGCAAACAGCTAAAAACAGTTTAAGCTTGTTTAGGGTAAGCTAGAGAAGGTATTTCAAGTAAAAAAACAGCAAAGATACTTAAATCTAGAAAATAGTCACTTTTCTGAGTTCTCTGTAGCTAGGACCACTCTGCAGGACCACTAGGAGCTTATCTGAGTAGTATAGCCAGAAAAAAATGCACAGAGGCGGATTTTAAACAGGGAACTTCAAAAGAGCTAGAAATGGTCCAAAACAACCAATTACTACAGCTCTTGTGCTGAGGTCACTTCCTACAGGGACAGGTAGGCTGCTCAAGGCTCCCCACTCCCACTGGTGGGCAAAGAAACTTCCTTCTATCCAAGTAAGGTAATGGACACCACAGGAACTACACCACAGCCCAGAATACAGCAAAGCCTGTAAACTGGTCTAAACTAGTCGAGGAGAGGCAGGAAAACAAGGATTATTTTTTTGTTTTTTTTTTTTGTTTTTAGATAGAAACACACAGAAAACACAGAAACAGTAATAAATCAGTTACACAGGCTAGCACACTTTAGTGGGCAGCCTCAACAGTTAAATTAAACAAACAAACAAACAAACAAACTTTTGATAAAATTCGACTAAAATGTAACTTTAAGTGCAGATATTAAATAATGCAGCAAACAGCTAAAAAACAGTTTAAGCTTGTTTAGGGTAAGCTAGAGAATGTATTTCAAGTAAAAAAACAGCAAAGATACTTAAATCCAGAAAGTAGTCGCTTTTCTGAGTTCTCTGTAGCTAGGACCACTGTGCAGGACCACAAGGAGCTTGTCTGAGTAGTATAGCCAGAAAAAAATGCTGAGAGGCGGACTTTAAACAGGGAACTTCAAAAGAGCTAGAAATGGTCCAAAACAACCAATTACTACAGCTCTTCACTTCCTACAGGGACAGTTTACTACATTACTACTTTGTGGCATAACACTGTATCACACAAGCTTTGCAAGGATTAGGCTGACAAAGAATAGTTTTAGCAGTTTGCACTACACCCTCAGCAGCTTCATTAAAGTGTGGCTAGTTTGGATGAAAAAGCCAAAAACTCCAATTACTGGAAATGCTGGGTGTAGTAATATATCCAAGAATTTCAAATGACTGAAGCAAATAACAACAGCTTTATTTTAACCACAGAGCTTTTGGGACTGGCCTTTCTTCAATGTGTACATTGAAAACTATAAACCAATTGCTTAAATCACATGACACAGCTCCATTTAAAACAATTATACAATTAGGAAAATAAAAACACCATGGTCATCATAAGTCGATTTCAGTGAGCTCTACCAGCATCTATATAAAATGTATATAACTATGGATCTAGGACTGTTGAACGAAAGTTCGACAGTCTGAATCCAAAATCACTGAACACACTTTAATGAAAGTGTTTTTACCGAAAAAGCACTTTCGTTAAAGTCCGTCAAAAAAAAAAAAGGAAAAACAACAAAAAGGTGTTTATGCAGGGGGGCTATGCCCCTGGCACCCCCCATGTGGGGGGCTGTGCCCCCAAGATCCCTCTACTTTAATATTCTCACTCCAAGATGGCACTACAGTGGGGAAAAGGAAAAAATTCACTTACCTGCACCATAGTACGATCTCCACAACAGTCATTACCCCACAACTCCCTCTGGCCGCAGGCATACATACGCGAATGTGCTTTTTCTGTTAAAAGCAATTTTGCATAAATATGCACGGCCATTAAACCTTCGGTGAAAATCATTGTCAAGCATCAGTCCTAGACCCATATGTATATATGCCTAAATACATAAACATTCACTTTAAAACCATTTGTTTCTTATTTAAAATTGGTTTAATGCTTACTGCTATGTTCAGGCCTGATGGATGGTCTGCCTCAAATCAGGTAATCCATTCATACTCACATACCTCTAGACTATTATAGAAATCCCCACCCTCCTGCTGTTATGCTTATCATCTATCACCCTAAAATGAAATTTATGGTCATCTCCCTCTTTTCTCATGTGCCTACAAAGTGCATTACTAATTACTTTCCTCGGTATTTCTGACTTATGTTCTGTTATTCTTTCTTTCAGCTTCCTAATACATTTTCCTAAATAAAAAGTTGAGCATATTATATAAAACCATGAATGGTACCTCCTACTTGACTGAGAATTTTCAAAGAGGTACAATGGTACTGCAAGTAAGACTTCCAGAAGCTGTGGAGACCAAGAGCAGGGATTCATTGAGAGTCAGACCACAAGTAAAAGAAGGCGGGGAAGAAGATGACAGAGGAAAGGGCCAAAGACCAGGAGCAGGACAAAACTTTGTTATAAACCTATCTAGCTGAGTTTTAACAGAGTATGATTTAACCTTATTACAAAAGGGATTGAAGTTTATACTTTCTAGTACTGACAATGTGATTAGCACCCTGATGGATTTAAGGATATTTATTATAAATGTCAGTCTGAAACTCATTTTAAGGACTCTCCATCTATCCAATCCCCTGGGAACAAATGAAACTTCTCCTTGTCTTCTTCAATTGTCATTACTTTACTATCCCATGTTATTAGTTTCCAACCTGTCAGTTTCCATCTTAATATTCTTTATACTTTCACTGCTTGCCCTTGCCTTGTTGTTTTCTAATGTTTTCCCATTAACCCAGTGGAGCTGATTCCTATAGGAAGACCTACACTTTTAACTGTTTACTAATTTCCAACACTGCATCATATGTTTAGTGATGTGCATAGATTATCTCATACCTACCAGCCATCTGGGTCAAGAATCCATTTTCTACTGGCATAATTAAAGCTTGTCTCTTTCTTCTCATCATCTGTTTCGACTTTGGATGTTATCACTCTAAGTTCAATAAATAGAGATATCTGGCCTGGGTTCAGGCATGCCCAGGAACCCTACCTCCTCTGTAAAAGTTGTGTCCCACAGTACTCTGGTATTTTTCTTTTCCTAGAAGAACTCGTTTAATCCCTTAGGTATCTGCACCCATATATTTGTATCCAATTACTGAAGATATGCTTGCCCAACATAAAAGAACCAGGGTATTAAAAACATTTTCACTGCTTAGATCTTACTAACCATGTCCATATAAATCATTCCCCATCGGCTCAGTTTTCCAAATAACGTCTGCTTTTCTGCTCCCACATTTCCTTGGCAGCCTGCTTTACATCATTAGTCAGGCATATGCCTAAAGGCCTCATTCTTCGATGGCCCCAAAAGTAAGGATAAGTTTGCACAATCAACCAGCTGGGAGTGCAATTTAGTATGGTTGCCTTTATTTTATTAACTTTTATCTTATACCATTTCAATTTCCAGTATTGCTATATTATATCAAATAATTTGAGCAAGTCTTCCTGGGGATCAGAAATGATTAAAATGATATAATCTACAAACAAAGTAATCTTTTCCTTTGACCACACCAGTTATAACCCTTTACCGCTGACTCACTTATTTTGATCAGAGGGTCAATGTACATGGCAAATAGTAAGGGGGGAGAGGGCATCCTTGCCTTGTTCTTGTTAGTGCCCCTTGACAACCTTCCTGCTACCTTCACATACACCTCTGTTCCCTTATGTATCCTCATAATCAGCTATACCTAGGCATAGGTACATCATTTCTTTTTGTGACATGTTTTAGAAAGCACCAATTGATTCATTCAACGACCTTTTCAGCATCTAAAATGTTGTCATCATTTGATCCTTCTGTCTTAATATCAGCCATTGTAACATTAATACTCTGCATTGTCAAAGTTTTCTTGGAATTTTATAAAACCTGACTGATCCACATCTATAATCTTATTTACTGTCTTTGACAATCTATACACTAGTCTGGACATAATAATCATGGTTAAGTATTGATATATGCCTATATGAAGCAGGATTTACTGGATCTTTGCTTTCTCTCAAAATGTCAGTCACTATGGCCCTTCCCAGGAATTTGGGCCGGGACATTCCTGCAAGATTGTGTTAAATAATTTTAGCCAAATTTTCACTATCGACTTTCCCCCTAGCTTCAGTACCTCAGTTTGGAATCTGTCGAGTCATTGTGTTTTACCTACTGCTTGCCACTTGATTGATACACTAATTTATGGACATTTATTCTTTAATCAACACTAAGGTTCAGTCTTGACGATACCTCTCAACTCTCCAGACTTTTGTAGAACGTCCAGGTTTTTGCCTCATATTTTTGGTCTGTGGCTCATAAAATGTGTTGTTATCCTGCAAAATGTTGAGGATTAAAGTCACTACATAATGGCATACATTTAAGTTTCAGACTTTATATACTTCAAACAATGCATGATATCACAAATACTATTTTTCTATTAGCTTTCAAAGTTTATAAGAGCAATATTTAGCATCTGTTCTTGATTTTAGGTCTTTTTCTCTTATTATTTTAGTTTTATTCAGATGTCCTGCTCTTAGAGGTTGAGCGGTATGTTCAGGTAACCATTTTCCTCCTGTATAAGATTTATATGCCCAAAGCTGTTTGCCTAATAACAGACACTTCTTTCCATTTGTTCAGCTGATATGCACCCAGCCCTTGAGTGAGAGATAGAAATAGAGAGAGAGAGATTGCCAAGGTGGCCAATCAAATTGCCCCCTGTGCACACCATCTCTGTAATACAGCGTGCACTTTTTTTCCTCCCTGTTGATAACCTGGTTTGAATCATTTCCTTACATGAGTCCTCTTCATACTGGACATATAGCTAAACTTCCAAATGCCCCCTTCCAAATTTTTTTACAGAACGATATTGAAGTACAAACAGTCCTACCAGAGTAATGATCTCGGTAGCAAGATTATTATGGGTTACATACATATTCTGTCCATTTAAAGTTCAGGTTGTTCAAAGTACATTCCCTAATCAGCCATTATATCCAGATAATGTTTATATTAAGTCCTTTTTCTAACAGATTCTGATCCAGTTATGGGCCCATCTCCTTATGGTAGACATTTTTGCTGATGGTCCTTCCTGTGGCTTTCAGTTAGTTGCCTCATTTGGTCTTATCTTTGTCTCTCTCTCTCTCTCTCTCTCTCTCTCTCTGTCTTTGCTACATCTTCTTTTAGAGCATCAGGAATGGCCTTAAAAGGAATCACTTAAACCTGGTACTGCTACCTGCTCTCTTTTCACTGACTCTGAAGCTTGAAGGATTCTGACCATCTTTCTCACTCTCCACAATCTGTGCTTATGCTCCTCCAAGATCATATGCTGTGTATAGCTTTGGTACTGCAGATAAAAATATCTTAAGATTGGCAGGGGTAGAGCAATTTTAACCTAAACCATGGTTGTTTAAAAAGTCTCAACTTCGGGATGTACTGGCTTATCTTCTGCCTAGTCACCATGAAGAAGTCAATATCTACATAGAGGCGAACCTCCCTGATCTTCAACGCTGTTCCTTTCTTCCACAACTTAGATAAATTCAATTTATTTTGGAGATTTGTTTGAAATTAAACTACTGTTGGCCCGGGGCATATTTTGAGGAGGGTTGCTAGTACATAGACCCTGTGTGCATGTTCAACCTGTATTTCATGTGCTGGTATTTCAACCCACATGCTTATTGCCTTTATCATATAGCCCTTACAGTTATCTTTTCTACTTTTGCTCAGATTGCTACAAACTTTAAGTTCTCTCTTCTTCTACAGTGGTACTCCACCTCTATTAACTTCATTCTTTGCTCTTCCTGAATAGATTCTTGTTCGGGTAGCCTTGACTATGATTCAACCTCTGATCTCTTCCATTGTGCCAGTTCATCATAGTACGTGCCTTACTTACTTTTCATCTCCTCCTCTTTTTTATTACCTTTAATGAACTCATCAAGTATCCCACTCATTTTGAAGATTTGTTCATACATTCCTACATCTCACGGGTGGGTTTTACTCTACTATCCTCCATGAATGTAATACAGCTATCATTAGTAGCAGAGATAATGGAGCTAATGACTTGACTCCATTCCCTTTTGTCATTCTTATGACTACAGAATACCCTTTTCTATATTGCTCCTTTATTTTTTGTTATCTGGAGCAAAGGTTTCTCCAAGTTTCCCTAAGTTTTCTTTTTGCTGGTACTTTTTCATCCAGTTTTTCAGCTTCCTGACACAGACACCACAAGTCACTTCTCACATATCACTATACTGGAAGACTCATCAGTTTTGTCTTGGTACAGCATCAAACAATTGCATTCGAACAACTGTGCTCTGACAGTGAGAATTTTTACATCAGATGCTTTGACTGTATCTAGTATTTAGGCCATCCGTTCCTTATATGTCCAATGACCATTTAACTCATTGTTATTAGTAGCTTATTTTATTGTTTCTGCTCTTGTAGTTATTGGTTGATTTGCTATGATACTCAGCACATTTGCACAATATTTTCTTTAGCTTCACATAGCATCTGGTCAGGTACCAGATTTGTTGACAACATATTGGACACAATGAGTTGTTTCCCAGTTTTGTAGACTGCCCTAGCAGTAAAATGTCTTAGCCTCATAAGCATTATGCAGCATCTTGGTAGTGCTTTATCCAAATTATGTTAATTTAATGGGGCCAATGGTTTGTGATAAATTTGGAGATGTGATTTCTCTTTCCCTAATAGGTATCTTGAGAAATTCTCAAATGCCCACACATTTGCAAAACACTGCTTTTCTATTTGTGCATATCTTTCTTTTGCAAACAGCTAACATTCTGAAGCAGTAGGCCATACATCTTGAAAGTTGTTCATTCATTTTGAGGAAAACAGCACCTAAAACCTAACAACTGACATCACCATTCACAATTGTTGGTTTGGTGACATCATTGTAGGTTAATACCAGTGGAGACATCAGCATTTCTTTGATTTAATGAAAACATGGGATTGAGCATTCCCCTCCATGACAAGGTAAATCTTTATTTAGTAAATCAGACAGTGGGTGTAGCACCATGGATGCATCTAGTAAAGAATGTGCCCATGAGACTTGTTGTGTTTAGGACCTGACATAATTGAATTCCATGGGATGGACCTTTTAGCTCTGCTATGGCTTTGGCCCTGCTTGAATCTGATTCCACTAACAGTTATGCTGTGAGCAACCTGTCAGTTTTGGGTCTCAGAAAAGCTGCATGCACCACTATTCAGCCTGATTATTTATTTTTAACAGTGGAACTCTACTTCTAATCTTATGTTATGGATCTCTTTAACATTACCATACATAATACACATCACCCATTACAACAATACCAACCTCACGGTCTTTCAAGAAATTGTTGAGTTGAGACTCAAATATTTCTGGTGTAGAAATTATATCAAATGTCAGTGTTTTGAAACACGACCATTGTACAATCAGTGTAATAAAGGTTGCTAGCTTTTGACTATGTCCATCTAGTGGACTATCTGTCAAAAGCCACTTACAATGTGTAATGTGGGCAGCACTCTAGCACTAGCTAGCTTAGGTGCAATATCCTCAAGGGTAGGTAGAATGAACTTCTCCTTCCTTTTATAAATCAATTTATATTTTCATATTGCCACTCTTTTTATAACTGGAATCATAGGCACACACCAGTCACTCAGTTCAGTTAAATTTTCAGTAGAACAAGAGCATTTATGCATTTCCCTTCTCTCTCTGTCTTAGAGGTCAATGGAAATTGTACTTTTCCTTTGTATGGTCAAGGCGTAATGGACAATGTCTGGCTTTAACTTTGTCTGTATTGGTTCATAGTTGAGCAAACCAACTTCTCTACACACTTTCAAATTAATTTAATTTATTCTGGAAATCAGGCCTATATTGCATGTCACACTTTTCATAAATAGATTTTTTTACATATTCACCTTCTAATACATAGATCCAGAATTCATGCTAGTGCCCCTTTCTACTCTGTCATTGTTAGGAATCTACCCTTAGACGTTAATTTACCTACAGGTCTATTTCCATTTTTTGCATCTGTGGTCACTTTGAGATGCTTCTAGAAGAACTGTTGACATCAAGCTCTGTGCCTATTTTCAAGTTTAATGGAGCTTATGTATTGGGAATTTGATTTGCAAGTCTGATTCATTGCTTGCCGTCGCAGTTACTGAATCCACAAAAATGCTTTTTGAACATCTTCCTCAGTTTTATACTCAGTATCAATTTATTTTGCCAGCTTTTACACACAACAGTAAAATGTCTCATTCTGTTAACTTTTTTTACATGTTCTATCATTCTGTTCCCCAGTATATAAACTGTTGCATTTTGGAGATTTGCCAGGCTTGCATTCAATCTACTTCTCAAGCACAAGCTTACTTTGGTCATTATATTTTTTTTTTTTTTTTATGAATCTGCTATTTCTTTTGTATTTGTCACTCACATCATCTGTTGTACTAGTATTAGCATTTTGTACCTACCTGTTCAACCTTTCTAGCAATCAGAAAAGCATTTTTCAAAGATAATGTACCTTTGTACCTTTTAAGACCCAGCAGTCCCATCCACTCCCATTACAATAATATCTCTAATTTTCTCATGATTTATTTGATTAAACTCTTAATGATTAGACAGTTCATACAAGTGACAAATGCCTCAACAGACTCTCCGTTAGACAGAACATATCTGTGAACGCATGCTCTTTCATATATACAACTTCTGTTTGGCACATAAACTTCTTTGAGCTTATCTTTGACTCACTCACATGCATTAATTTTGTCCTCAGGAAATGAAAATGTACTTTGTGTTGTTTGCTCACAGCATAAATAATGTACCTATATTTCTTCACATTCTCTGTATAAAGCGTTGATGCTGTTCAAAAGCATGTGATCCTATGCCTTCAAAAATGGCAGCAGATGACTATATATAGTGCCAGAAAAAATGTGCAGAAGCTGCGTAGGCTGTCTTATTGACAGATGGATTCATGAAGTTTGCAGGAACAATTGTCTTAGGCTCAATTGATAGGGACTGTCGTGTGTTTACATGAATGTCGTGGATTGAAAGTAACATAGAAGTGGATCTATAGTTGGCTAGGAAGTGGTAAGGAATTCTGTTTATACTACTAGAACTTAAGCGAGTTCAAGGTTGACACCTTGCTGTATACATTTAGATTTAATGGTGTCATACAGGAACATCTACCAGTAACAGATGCACCCTCAGTAAAGGGTCTCAATGAGTGGTATGCAGTGGAAATCATGCGTTATAGCTTTTCTTTCAGTGTTGATGTAGATTTCACAATTTCATGACATAAAATCTTCTAGGGAGGGCAATTTCTTGTTGATGGTTATAGCATTGATCAGCATTGCTTTCACATTGTGATTCAGTCGGACTAGGTTGGTAGGGGAACATTTCATATTATGAGTCAGTCCAACTAAGTTGGGAGGGGAAGCAGACTAACACTCTTAAAGAAGGCATTATGAAAGCAGAAAAACTTTTAGTCAATATATGAATACTGTTAGGGGAGAGATGTAGACCATCCTTTGAAAAGCTCGTAGGAGTGATGATCATCTCCTTTCAGGTACTCACAGACTGGACACTTCTTGGAAATGACACCAATAGGTAAGCCAATTACTGAAGTAAATTATTTTATGTTTGCATTGTGAAATCATTCTCAAGTGAAGTATAAAGACATGTAGGTAGGTGCGTGCGTGATTGGGTGTGCCTTCTTTGAAGGTTGGGCGTCGGGCTGGCAACTCGTCACCGTAAAAATCCACTGCCAATCATTAGCGAACAGGAGTTCCACTGTGACGACCCCTAACCAGAAGAAGCCGAAAGACATTACTATTGTGAAATCATTCTCAGTGAGCATAATATACTGCTCATGATTATTTAATACCAACCTCTTCTGCATATACCAGTAGTTTGATCATGTCTGTCTTCATGTAACCCAAAGAAATGTGCCTCAAGTGCTGTACATCCACATATGTAAAGGCTGTTGCATATGTATGTGAGATTTAAGGATGTGAGTGTTCTAGCAATCTGATATATCTGAACATTTGAAAGTCAGTTCACTGTAACTTTTTCCATCCTCAGTCCAAAGAATGGTGCATTTCTCTGTATTAGTATGAAGTCAATTATGATTAAAACATTATAGTGTTTAGTAACTGGATCTATTTGCAGATGATATTATTTTATACATGAGAACAAAGTAAAGTTCAGTGATCAGAAATTATTCACATTGTAGTATGATATGTAATACACACTGAGGAAGAGCATTAGCCTAAAAGCTTTGTGTATTCTAATAAACAAGTTTGCTACTTACTACTATCTGCCTAGCATTTCTGATCACTGGACTTTACTTTGTTCTTTGTGAATATTTTGTGTCTGGAGTGACAGTTAACCTCACAGCTGGTCCTATCTGTTAAAACCAGAAAAGAACATTACGATATTGTGGAACATTTTGACACAGTTTCAAATCTTTATTTTTATTTATTTCATTTTTACATTTGATAAACGGGTTAGTCCGACTGGGCCCAGAGAGCCCATTTTCAGCAGAGACCCAAGGAAAAAAGCTCCAGGAAAGTAACTAAAAAATAAGAAAAACATCACAATTCAAGTTGTAAGATACCTAATAGTACAAAAACATATACACAAGGCAAAAGTACAGTATTTTGAGAATGCAGTAGCAATATGTTTGAGAAATTTGGTTAGCATTAAGTTATTTACAAGTAATGTAACAATGCCTACAATAAAAAAAGAATCAGAGTAACATCATGACATAGTAAAACAAAGATGCATTTAATAGTATAGGTACTATCTGAAGAGAGAGTAATATATGTAGTCAATTTAGGTAGATACCAGGCAGATATGTTAATTGAGAGAAAAGGAAAATTCATTCGACAAGTATATATCCATGCATGTTGGAAATGAATTTTTAGTTGCTTTTCGAATTCACCACTTTTGGTAGTGGAGTGAAGGGACAATGAAAGCTTGTTCCACGAGTATGCAACTGAATGACTGTAAAGTATTTTTCCAATATTTTTGTTTGTCTTGGTCACCTGCAGAAGGTTTTTTGCATGCTTCTGAGGTCACAATTGGATGAAATTATGGATGTAAGGGCAGGGCAGGAGTTGGGGCTATTAAGGAAGGTGTGCAATTTGTAGTTGTGATATTTGAAGCATGTAGGGGAGCTCAGGCCATCTTAACCTTTTCAGGGATATACAATGATGGTATTTGTAATAAGCCGTGGTGGTACAGCAGTTGCGTTGTTGCCTCACAGCAAGAGGTTCTCCCGTTCGATTCTCAGCTAGTGTGCAAGGAGTGCCTTCTGTGTGGAGTCTGCATGTCCTCCCCGCAGTTGAGTGGCCTCGAAAGACATGCACAATTGGGCGTGCCTTCGCTGAAGGTTGGGCATTGGGCTGGCAACTCGGCACCATAAAAATCTACTGCCAATCATTAGCGGACCGGAGTTCCGCTGTGGCGACCCCTTACCGGGAAAAGCCAAAAAGACAAACAAATAAACAATGATGGTATTTGTAGCTATTACTGGCTGTGAATCTGGCTATCTTGTTAAAGGTGGTTAAAGGTGGTTTCTAGTTTGGCTAAGAGATTATTTTGGAGGTTAGTAAGTATGGGAACAGCATACAGCAGGGTTGGTAAAATAAATGTTTGAGCCAGTATAGGTATAGATTTGTTAGGTATATATTTGTTGTTGTAGTATAGTATTTTTGACTGGACTTTTTGATACAGTTTAAGATATGTAGGTCAAATTTTAATTGGTCATCTATAGTAGTGTTCGAAAAACATGCGTGCATAAATGGGCATGCCTTCGTTGAAGGTTGGGCATCGAGCTGGCACCTCGGCATTTCGTAAAAAAATCTACTGCCAATCATTAGCAGACCGGAGTTCCGCTGTGGCGACCCCTTACCAGGAAAAAGCCGAAAGACAAACAACAACAACAGCAACATCTATGTGAGTTGCTCAGAGATTTTTGATATATATATATTTTTTTTCTAGCAGGATGTGCTTTTTTGCTTGGTTGTGAAGCTGTTTATATAAGTTCAGGTGGAAAGCTGAGTAACTATTTTTTTTCCATGGTCTCCATGCACTCTCTCTCTTGTTCATAAGTGATTGAGTTGCCTAGTTTAGCAGTGGTCCATAATTACATTCTAGCCTAATTTTTCTGTTGGGAACCAGGGTGTTAAGGGTTTCTAGGAATATATTTTTGAAGCTTTGGACAGCCTCATTAAGGGGTAATATGTGTAGGAATGATCAGTTTACAGTGGACAGTAATTCATTTAGGGTGACAGGGTTGTAGTTTTTAAGGTTCCGAGACTCTCTGTATTGGTGGCTCTTGTTAAGATCAGGAGAGTATCTTACTACTGAGGTAGGGAGGGGGTCACTAAGGGAGCTAGGTAGGGTGGAAGGGTTATGTTAACATTGGGGGTTTGATACTAATATCCAGTCAATGACCAAGCCATTCTGGGCTGGTGTGTGGGTGAGGTGATCAGCTGGGTAAAGCCATAAAGGTTTATAGAGGAGTTGTAGATGCAGTATTAACAAGGTTCCAGTCAATATTCTTATCCCCAAGGATGATTGTTTCATAGGTAATGGATATAGAAATACAAGAAAGAAACTGCTCGAGTGTGGGAATGTTTTTACCTGAGGGTATGCAGATTGCTGTAATGACACGTTTTTTGTGCTAATTTAGGATAAAGGTTGCTATAAGTATTTCGGCAGGGCAGAAATCAGGGATATCTATTGAGAGGGGGGAGAGAGAGAGAGAGAGAGAGAGAGAGAGATGGTCAGAGTAGAGTATAGCTATTTGTCCACCTTTTTTTTTACTTCTATTCAGTCGAACAATATTATAACCAGGGGGGATAATTTCACAGTTTGTAATATTAGGTTTTAGCCATGTCTCAGATAGGGCAAGTATATCTGGGTTATATTAAGAAATCCAGGAGTAAAGGAGAGCACTTTTATTGACAAGGCTTTGTATATTCATTGACAAAAAGATTTTTGGAGGCTTGTGATCATAATGAGCTATTTGTGAAGCAGTTCGAAAGGGGGGTGCTGTATAAGTATGGTTAGAGTGCTGTTAGCAAGGGCCTGGGTCGGGGTGAATATCACCAGATAAGTGTAGTATTGTGCTTTGAAGTATTTGTATGAAGAAATATTTGCAAAGGAACTGATGTTTTGTTTTGATGAGAGGTTGGGCATTTGGTACATTCAATACTTTGAACTTGTGAAATGATATAGTGGTATGGTTAAAGAGACAGGGGGCAATAGGGGTGGAGTAGTTATTTGTATGGTGGATAGTGGGATAAGAGACTATGGAAGATGGGGCGGTAAGAAGGTGCGGAGCATGGTAAATGTTTAGAGCTGCAAAAAGAATTAGAAATAGGAGAGAGCGAAATAGAGTTTTGAAAGGTATAGCCATGATTTAGTTTCAGCTCAGAACTAATTAAAGGGTAGCAGTTTATTTAAGGTTAGTGGAAGAAATCAGGATTGACTCAAGATTCTTACAAAGTGAATGACTGAAAGATTTAAAAGCAGTTAAGGCTCAAGAGGGGTGGGGAGTGGGTGTTACAGGTAATGGTGATTTGGATTATGAGTACAGGAGAGGGGGTGTCTATTGGTTTGTGTGGAGATGGGGCAAAGCAGGTTTAGCTATAAAGGAAATGATGTCAAGGGTGGGTGAGAATGGAAGTAGGGTAGGCGAATGGTGTAAACCCGAGCGCAGCAAGGGTGAAGAATGAGATGAGCTAGAAAAAAATAGATCAGGTCATATTCCAAAAAAAGCAATCAAGAAAACCAAGCTCAGTCAATTCCAGGTCAGTGTATCACAATATCTTCTTAATAACTAGAAATCTTGTGCTACTAATTTAGTACAGTGTGGTGAAAAGGACCACCACCTCTATAGGGAAGAACAATGCAAGTATGGGCTTCAGGTACATAGGTAAACCTTTTCCAAGAGAAAGAAAGTGGTTTTAAGTAATTGACCTAGGAGTAGAACAGGAAGAGAAAAAATGGGGGGGGGGTGGTAGTAGTAGTGCGCATGCTTACAGTAAAAGACTATAGCAAAATGCCTTCAGTTTAGAGGATAGATTAAATGCAACTCTAAAATACACTAGTTTAGCTGAAAGCACTTTAGCGTTCCACCGATGCAGGGTCTCACAGTGCAGGGCAACCAGACAGCCTTTGGTTTATAAAATGAATGAGGCTAAAACAAAGGCACTAGCAGTAAATTATGTACCCACGGATCTACTTAAAATCCTCAAATTGCCATAACATTGACTTGCATAAAAGTGAGATGACTTCAGTGAAAATTTAAATGAGCAAACTCCAGGAACAGCATATTTCACCTTCAGGAAACTAACCACTTGGCCACCAATAACTAAAACACAAACTGAAGCAAATTAAATCCACCAAAGTGGGGAGCTTTGCCCCCCACACCCCCATAACTAAATATACCAACTCAAAGATCACACTACAGTGGAGAAAAGGCCAAAGTTTGCCATGGTGGCCAAGTGTTTAGTTTCCAGGAGACAAAATACACCATTCTGGAAGTTCGTTCATTTAAATGTTCACCAAAATCATCCCTCTGTTATACGAGTTGATGTTATGGTAATTTGGCATTTTAAAGTGAATCTGTACCCATACACAAATTGTTTCAGTAGTATCCATATTTATGGGGACATGATAAAATGAAGAATTTAGAAATGTGGATTAAAAACCATTCTGGTGTGGCAGCTAAAAATATGTGGGAAGAGACTAAGCAAACAATAATATAAAAACTGATTAAATTGAAGCTCTGTTATATGGATAAGAATAGTAACACAGCAGTTAAAATGTTTTGAGTCCCGTTAGTCTTATTCACAGATCAGGCATATTTTCATCAACCAGAGAAGTTGTGGATAGAAATTAATAAAGAAGTGAAGGACTTTATGTGGGAGGGGAAGACAGCAAGAGTCAAATGAGATAAACTGATTCATCCAATAGAACAGGGAGGATTGGGATTACCAAAATATGAATGGGTATTTCAGAGAAACACAGTTAAGGCTCCTATACAGAGAAGGAGTAGAAAACTATAACTCAAATTGGAAAGGGATGATGATGAAACAGAGTGAAGCTCTAGAATCTAAGAGATACTGGTATTTTGGATGTGAATCAATAAAACAATAATAATACAGAATATTATATTTATAAATTAACAGAAAGTATTCTATGAACTAAGCCAACACAGGAATGAAGAAAGGACAGTCTGCTGATAAGGGTGACTGCAATTAGGAATATGTAAAATAAACACTGTTAGAACTGCTAAAGCTACCAATGGAAACAGAACAAACTGCAACGAAAACCTTTGGCAGACCATCACGGCACCACAATGCAACTGTTAAAACCACAAATTTATTGAGTAAAACTGTAAAATGCAGGAATTAAAATCGGTCTGATAAGCCCTTTCAGCTGATATAGCCTTCTTCAGATCATATGTGAATTCTGCTACAGATTCTATTTAAAACTCAGATGCCCAATCACAAATGTGGGGTGGACCACATATGCAAATGCAGATTCACAGTCTTAGTATTGATTGGAAGCATAGCGGTCAACTACAGTTCTAGAAATTAGTCAACAGCCAGTAGTGAAACATTCAGTGGTAACTTTCCTATTGGATAAGCTTTTTAGTTTTAACCAATTTAACCAAAGTAAGATGGCGTCAGTAGTACACTGTTGCAGGCCAGTTAGTGCCCTGCAGTTGTCAGGAATGGGATGCTCATGATAAAGAGTCCATCCAGTGAGCCCTAGCCCATTCTAATGTAGTCATCAATCTTGTGGGAAGAGGATGGGAAACAAGTAATTATCGCTTTGAAGATGTTTTTGTGAATGTCCCCAGAGAAATTGCCCGAGCAGCAAGGGAAGCAGGAGCTGAGAAGTTGATATATATCTCCCATTTAAATGCTGACATCAAGAGCATGTGCAAGAGTCTTAGATCAAAGGCTGTTGGGGAAAGTGTGGTAAGAGAAGAATTTCCTAATGCAGTCATACTGAAACCATCTGAAATGTTTGGGAGAGAGGACCGGTTGCTCAATCACTTTGCAAATCTGCAGATCAGCAAGAATACTGTGAAGCAGCCTGTTTATGTGGTGGATGTAGCCAAAGCTGCAGTGAATGCTATTAAAGATCCAGAGTCTGCTGGGAAGACATATGCATCGGCTGGACCCAACTGATACCTCCTGTATGATTTGGTAGAATACATATATGCTGTTGCACACCAAAATTATTTGTCAAACCCATTGCCACGTCCTTTATATCACTGTGACCAATTGCTTGAAGAACGTGCTTCTTCAGGTACCCTCAGGAAAGACTGAACTGTTGTTTATGAAGCAAGTAACTCTTGGAAAAAAAAACCTTGAGAACAAAAGAATGTTCCAGTTTGTCAAAATGCTGGATTCTTGCTTGGCTTGCTTCCTGCCTTGAGTTCTTATGAAGAAAATCTAGGTGAAAGTTAATCACTCATGTCGAAGATAGACGAGTTCTATGCTATCTTGTGGCTATCTAATATATGGTAACTGATGATTAACAGCACTACCATAGTTGTTTTGTGTAAAGAGGGATCTAAGATATTCAGCTGTGAAGAAAACAACGGTGGATGATAGCTTGCTAGCAGTTGTTGACTTTTGCATATTATTCACTGAAGAATGAGATCCTGTCACAGAATATGTTTGTTGTTGCGTTGGAATTGAAGTATATTATGCTTGGCCTGAAGCCTAGTCAAGATGGAAGAAGGCTATAATAGAAAAGGGAACAGCCAATTTGAGTCGAAGGGCGTCTTGTATTGTTAACAACATTTTGGAGATTTGGGAGCCATTTATTCCTGTGTTAAACACAAGCTGCAATTTCTTTTGGAATTCCATCTTGGCCTGTTGGTACATCGAAATATGGACAGTCATTTTTATTTTCATCAAGAAGATATATATTAGTGTCTTGGGTCTGTTCTGTTTAAGGTACTTTTTGTGTACAGCCTATATGACTTGTAACAGTGTCCTGTATATCGTGGTATGAAAATTACATGATTATTACCTTTTTGGGATCTAATAATCATTGTTTGAACAGTCGGCTGCTGTGCGTGGGCTTATCGAATATCTAGGGACAGTATTTTTCCTGTTTCGTGAATGTTTCATCACATGGACAACCCGAACTATATCATTGTTAATGACTTTTTTTTAAACGGGTAGCCATTTTGTTTTTTGTATTTGATACGGGCTGTGTTGTTCTATCAACAATTCATTTTGATATTCGCCTGTTGGTACATTGAGATACGGGTATGTCATTTATTTTTTTCATTGAAAAAGTATACATTGGCCTTTTTGATTTACTGGGGCTATCCTATCCATGGTACTTTCTTTGGCCAGCCTTTATAATTTGAAACAGTGTATAACATATTGTGGTATAAGGATTATCTAATGATTACAGCTGTTTTGGATCTTATATTCATTTTTTTTGAATAGTCAGGGCTATATGTAGATATATTGAAGATTCACGAACATTATTTCTTTTGGTTCTTATAAATTTCATTATATGGACAACTTGGACTATGAGAACATTGTTACTGGCAATGGCTTTTTTCCTATTGGGGAGACATTTTGTTTTTTGTATTCAGCTACTGGCTGTATTGCTCCATTAATAATATATTCGAGTTATGCACACACTGTGGACATCATATTTGGTTACATTCGTGTACAACTTGGTGTTCTGCATTATTGAATGTTTCTATTTTGTAAATGCATTTATTAATGTTTTTCATTATTGGGCAGCCCATGTGGTGGTTGTTATTGAAATATAAGCTTTAGTGTCCACGTATTATTTCATTTTCAAATCCTATAAAGGGTCTTAGCTTTTTATAGGCTTTGTTCTTGCACAAATTGTTATTCTACATGTCAGAAAAAGATTTATTAAGCACTTGATGTTCTTTGTTTTTACAAAAGAATTGTCATTACTAAACTTTGGAAACATGAAACAGTTTTTTCTCTAAAAATACTGTTTGGATCATGAATATGTATATATATATATATATATATATATATATATATATATATATATATACATATATATATATATATATATATATATATATATATATATATATATATATATATATTCTTTTCATTACATAATTTCATGCTTTCTTTGCAGCATCATAAATAAAATAGAACAGTTACATGAAATTATCTCTGTATACAACCCAAACATTATAGTGATTACAGAAACATGGCTTAAACCCCACGTTAAAGATAACTCTATAACTCCACCTGGCTTCAACATATTAAGAGTTGATAGACCTCACAGAAAAGGTGGTGGTATTGCCTTTCTTTACAAATCCAATTTAAAAGTCCAGCTCCTTTCAACACTGCCAAGACCCTATTCACCAAAATTCTACTAAACCAACACAAACAACTAAACCTACTCAGCATTTATATACCACCAGGAGACAACCTTAAGACACTAGAATCTATACTCCACTGGGCTTCCCACTCCCTGATCCAAGAAACTTTACTCCTAGGTGATGTCAACATAGACTGGAACACTATACATTCACCCATAGCCACCAACCACATAAACCTATATAATTTCATACAACTCATACACTCACCCACAAGAACTGACAAAACCACCAAATGAAAATCCACCTCAGACTGGATCCTGACTAACCAGCCCAATACTGCCCACCTATCTGGAATACTACCTGACTCCCTCAGTGACCACAACCCAACCTTTCTCCTTTGGCACAAAATAAAATATACTAACACCCCCGCTCTCTTACAAATCCATTCCCAAAAAAACTTCTCCCCAGAACAATTCTCAGAAGCCCTAAAATCCTGTGACTGGGCTCCCATAAAAAACTTTCCCCATGGATAATGCAGTAGAATACTTTAATGCCAAATTCCTCGAGATTTTAAACAAACTAGCCCTACTAAAAACTATAAGATTGTGAAGTAACCCTGCCCCTGTTTAAACAAAGCCACACAAATCTTACTCAAGACTAGAGACAAAGCTTGGATAACTTGGCAAAAATACAAAACTTCTGTAACAAGGCAAAGCTTTGCTGAGCTCAGAAATAAAGCAAAAAAGCAGGTTTGGTTGGAAAAGAAACACTACTATATTTCCCTACAAAGTAAACATAACAACAACCTACAGAAATTCTGGGCTGCAGTGAACAACATCCTCCAGCCTGGTAAAGCCACCACACCACCACACCACCCTCAGATATCACAGGTACTGATCCACACATAGCCTCTAGTTTTAATAACTACTTTATCTCTTCAATACTGAACCTGGTAAGTACTATATCACCCATGACCCAACATCAACCCTTAAACTACCAGGCTAACTCCACCCCTTCACCTTTAACCCAGTTCCAACTACAACCATTCATAATCTCTTAGCTAAACTCAAACCTACCACCCTAGCTGCCGACAGTCTCCCAGCTCAATATCTCCAAATTGCATCCAAGACCATCGCCTACCCCATCTTCCTACTCAATAACAGATCTATCTCCTTGCATTCCATTCCCTCATTATGGAAAACCTCATATATCATCCCTCTCCACAAGGGAAGTCCATCTACTGACCTCTCCAACTACCGCCCCATTGCTATCCTATCACTCCTCTCAAAAATTCTAGAAAAATGTATCCACTACCAAATCCTTACCCATCTGTTAACTAACAACCTTCTAACTAAAACTCAGTATGGATTCAGACCTTCCCATAGCACCAACACTGCTCTGATTAACTTCTCCAATACCATAAACTCTCATAGGAACCAAGGGAAGCTGGTCTCTGCCACTTTCTTAGACCTCTCCAAGGCATTTGATACAGTTTCCCATAGCAAACTCCTCACCTGCCTAGCAGAACTCAACCTCGGTGATTCCACCCTAAAATGGTTTAACAGTTACCTAAACAACTGGTCACAATCTGTCAAATGGGGCAACTCCCTATCCCCCCATTCCCTGTCACATGCTGTGCCCCACAAGGTTCAATCCTTGGTCCCCTTCTCTTCAACATATTTACAAATAATCTCCACCTAGCTACCACTAAAGACAACATCGTCCAGTATGCGGATGACACTACTCTAAACTGCTCAGCACCAAACATCCAATTACTACAAAGTAAAGCCCAGGAATCCTTCACTGAGGTAGAGAACTGGCCAAACAACTAACAACTAATGCTAAACCCCAAAAAAATGCATCTAATACTATTCTACCCAATCAATCACTCCTCCGCCACCTTTACCATCATGTCAACCAACGGCACCCTCATCACCCCAGTAACTGAGGTCAAACTCTTAGGCATCACTATTGATCAACAACTTAAATTCAACAAGCACGTTTCCCAAACTATCTCTAAAGTCCATAAAAAATTTGGTTGCCTGTATCTTTGCATACTATCCCTAACCCTCAAAACTGGAACAACAATAGCCAGAACTCATCTCTTATCAACACTACTATATGCCTCTCCAGTCCTCACCAACATTAACAAAACTAACCTGAACAAACTCTCCACATGCTACAATAAAATAGCTAGGTTCGTTGCCAATAATAGATCACTTTCCCACCACTGCCAATCCCTAATTAAACTGCACTGGTTAGAATTTCCAAACCTCCTACGCTATCACCAACTGATCATAGCCCATCAAATTCTTTTTCATCCGGGGAAGAGCCCTGCCCTAGCTGACATACTAAACTTTCACAACCCCAAAAGGGAACTACGTTCATGTAACAAAAACCTGATTGAAATCAACCCATGCAATAACAGTGCTGGGGAGGTCCTATTCTCTTATGATGTTGTTAAAGTATGGAACACCTGAACTCAGGCTACAAAGTCACACAAGCACCTTCAAGGGCCTTCTTAATTCACACCTCTGTGCTAACTCTCTTTGTAACTGCAAAGACCCCCCTTGAAGACCCACTACTCCATATAAGTGACCCACTGTATGCCTCCATTGTATACACTATATTCTCACCTGATATGCTCACTTAATATGTATTTTTTTTGTTGTAAATATTGCAAATAGGGGTTCTACTCCTGAGTATCTTATTGTTTGAGTATCTTATTGTTTTACAAAAATTATTCATGTAGTTCTTTGTTTCTCTTACCATGTATACCAGTTTTTATTGATATCTAAACCATGTATGTACTCTGTTAACTTCATACCTCTCAACCTGGAAACATCAAAAATCTGGACACGGCCCATGAAAAATAGGTACAAATCTGTACGCTGATTAACGTAAAATTTGCATAGATAATTAAACAACCCCACTCACTCCAATGGAATTGTGGTATACCAGCTTTGAAATGCAAACTGAAGAACGGAACCAAAATATAGCACCAGAGTCTCCCTGCAGCCATTCCAGTGTTCCATTACCTGGCTATTTCACCCCATTTACCATAAACACTAATGTGTGCATACTGCTTTACCTCTGCAATGATTATTTGGATTTTAGTTTTTTACATTTTATAGCACAATGTGCAAACACTTATAGATATCTGCTAAAAAGCAATACTGTCTACCAATGAAAATAGACTTGGCATTAAAACTTATCTGCCCTTGAAACTCACATTCATTGAAACAGCATTGAAATCCGCATCACATCCAAAGAAAATGCATCTGGCCAGTGGTGGATAAAGATTACCTTTGGGTTGTTTTCAAATCAGTGGCCCCTTGCACACACAAGAAACATACATGCATTCTTTGATATACCTTCCTGACTTTATTAAATTAGATTCCTTGTATAATCATTTAAATTCATTGTTTAAACATTTTCCAGTAGGCAATGAAACAAAAATGCATGAACCAATGACAAAACTGCCCTATTCAGAGCATTTCCATGATAACAGTCTACTTCCCCACACAACTGCATTTTAAATTTATTGTTTGAACATTTTTCCAGTAGGCAATGAAGCAAAATGCATGCACCAGTAATGACAAAACTGCCCTATTCAGAACATCTCCGTGATAACAGCCTACTTCTACACACAATTGCATTATAAATTTATTGTTTGAACATTTTTTCTACTTCTACACACAAAACATATATATATCTATCTATATATATATATATATATATATATATATATATATATATATTTATTTTTTTCAAATTTGCACTTGCACAAAAGAGACAGAAATCTTCCAGAACACAGATCACTGTCAGCATGTATACAGAAACTTCACCAACAGTGTTTTCTAATGGCAGGCGGCCATTGCCATTTTGACTAAAGGCACCTAATACTTGCCAATTATGCACTTAATCTGTAGAGATGTCATGCCATGGGTTCAAGCTGTTAAGATATCCTTACAACTCTTGTGGTGAATTCCTTGACATCCATGTCTCAAACTCATAGCAGTATGGTTATGATTGGAGGCCCATGTTATAGTTTTCAAGCTTGACGTAGCCTTCCTTAAGGACTATATTTTGATAACTTTGCAGGCACACTGAAGCTATGTAAAGCATACAGAAAGTGAAGCAGTTCACATCTTGTCCCTACACTTGACAACTTCTAAGAAGGTGATCTCTCTGCTAACCCTGTGCACTTTTCATTTTTTTTACCACTTGTACATTCTGTGTATTCAGTAAAATGTTTCTTTTCCTGGTACCCACTGCAAGTACCCCGTCCTCATACCCCATCCCTACTTTTTCGTGAACAGATGCATTATGTGTTTCATTTATCTCTATCCTTTCATTTTTCTAGCATATGCCTTGTTTATCAATCACCAGCACAAAAAATTAAAGCCCATCTCTAGTTAATATCTATAAGTCAAGGACAACCTGGTCAGAAAAAAAAATCACATCAACTAAACACATAAGTTGATTTACTCCTTACCAACATATGCATATGAAGACAATCAAATTCCACTGACAATACTCAACATCCATGCTACCATGCCTGACAAAACATACAGACATATTTTTTTCATGAGTTTGTATTTTGCTCTGCATAAGTGGCACTTCTGGCTTGATTACACAAATACCCATTTCACAGGCTCCCATTTCCACAAGTCACAAGCTCACTCAGCACCACACACACACACACACACACACACACACACACACGCACGCACGCACGCACGCACACACACACACACACACACACACACACACACACACACACACACACACACACACACACACACACACACACACACACACACACACACACACACACACCCTACCTCTGCAGCTGACTTCCAGAAAATAAGTCCGATGATGGTACTGGCTCTGCATGACAAAAGTAAAATAATCCTGTCCTGTGTTCTGCCCGAACAAAAAATTTAATCCTGTGTTCTGCCCGAACAAAAAAAGTAAATCCTGTGTTCTGCCTGAATGGCAGAAGAAAAATTAAATCCTGTGTTCTGCCCGAACAGCAGACGTAAATGCAATAGGTGCATGGTGGCTTAGTAAACGGCAGTCCTATGCAAACAGACATGCGGCATGCTGACGGAGCTGACATCATCGCGCATGTGATAACGTCACCTCCGAAGGCGCGAAAATTTAAAAAAATAGATCCAAAAAATCATAAATAATGGAGTGCCACTCGGGAATCGTGGCACCCCATTATTGGGACCCCAAAACTCGGTAAAAACCGAGTTATTCAGGATGGTTGAGAGGTCTGGTTAACTTCCTTGGAGCTTTTCTCCCCATGACTCCACTGAAAATGGGCACTTTGTGTCCAGTTGGATTTATCCTGGTAAAATAATGTTAAAATAAAATAAATAAATAAATAAATGTTTTCTTAGACATGTATCCCTGTGGTGATAGGTTGCTATAGGACTCATTGAGTCCAATCATCCTCTTGTGCTCATTGCCATAGCAACAGAAAGTGTGTGTGACAATCGGTATAAGCAGAGGCAGCACATACGGCTGCTGGAAGCCTTGTAGCAGCAGTAAGTAAGAAACACTACATCATGATAAATACACTTTCTAAGTTATATAGCCTCCTCAGGGCCCAATCCTTAGCTTTCTTGCTTTTAAGATAGGTCTTAGTAGCACTACACTGTTTAAGCCTGTAGGTCAATGTGCTCTTAAATTAATAATCCAGTTAATTTCTCTAATTTCTGTCCGATTCTTTATATCACCTTCTCTTAGGCTAGGTTGAATACATTCCAGGACTTTAAATTTAAACACATGTGTTGGATTATGAGCAATGTGCATAGCAAATGCATTGTTTAAATCAGCATTCCTTGTGTCTGTCATATGACATAGAATCCGATCCTTAAGGTGCTGATCAGTTTTTCCTACATAGAAAGCTCTACATGAGCAGCAAGATGCCATATAGACAAGATGTTGAGTAGTACAATTTGCAAATACATCAAAAACATAGGTACTATTAGAGAGAGGGCGAATAAAAGTGTTACTGCTGTCAATATGAGTGCAAGCTTTACAGTGATGGCATCTGAAAGTGCCTTTTCTTACCGAGGGTGTCTGGTGACTGAAGCCATCTTTATTACATAAGAGGCTTTTTATGTTCCATTTCAATTGTTCAGTGTAGTAGGGATGGCCCTTAAGGCTTCTCATATTCTTAAGGTCAGTGGTCAACTTGAGATCTGACTCTTTGTGGCCCCTTACACATAAATTATGGTGCAATTTGTCACATTCTGTTACAAAGTAAACCTCTGATGAGCATAAATGTGAGACCCTTGTGACTTGATTTTCAAAGATATTTTTGAAAATATCATTGGGGTGCATACTCTGGTAATGTAGGTAGTGGTTTCTCCAGGTGCCCTTCCTATGGAGACAGGTCTGTATGCCAGTTTCTGGATGCAGCATCACCTTTACATCAAGAAAATCAATAACTTCTTTAGAGTAATCAACTTTAAATACAAGAAAATTAGTGGTATTGCTCAGATAGTCAGTAAAAAAAATCAGTTGGCTAACATCCCCTTTCCATAAAATAAAAATATCATCTACAAAACATCCATAATAGAGTAGGTGTTTATGCCAAGGACTGGAATCACATAATACCTTCTCTTTCTCCCACTGGGCTAATACTAGATTCAAATAACTGTTAGCACAGGGGGTGCACATGGCAACCTCCCATATCTGTAGGTAAAGCTCCTGCCCATACACAAAAATGTTGTTTTCTAGCACCAGCTCCAACAGGGGACATATGGGGTCCGGAGAAATGAACTGGATTATTAATTTAAGAGCACATTGTCCTCCAGGCTTAAACAGTGTAGTGCCATTAAGGCCTATCTTAAAAGCAAGGATCTTAAAGATTGAGACCAGAGGAGGCTATGTAACTTTAGACAGTTTATTTATCATGATGCAGTGTTTCTTACTTACTGCTGCTACAAGGATTCCAGCAGCCGTATTTGCTGCCTCTGCTAATACCAGTTGTCACACACACCTTCTGTTGCTATGGCAATGAGCCACAAGAGGATGATTGGACTCAATGAGTCATATAGCAACCTATCACCACAGGGATGCATGTCTAAGAAAACAATTGATTAAAACTGAGAAGCTTATCCAATAGGAAAGTTACCACTGAATGTTTCACTACTGGCTATTGACTAATTTCTAGAACTGCAGTTGGCCACTATGCTTCCAATCAATACTAAGAATGTGATTCTGCTTTTGAATATGTGGTCCACCCCACATTTGTGACTGGGCATCTGAGTTTTAAATAGAATCTGTAGCATGATTCACATATAATCTGAACAAGGCTATATAAGCTGAAAGTGCTTATCGGATCGGCTTTTATTTCTGCATTTTACAGTTTTATTCAATACATTTTTGTTTTTAACAGTTGCATTGTGGTGCTGTAGTGGCCTGCCAAAGGTTTTCCTTGCAATTAGGAATACAGGCAATAGGCAACAGGGGGTAGAAATTTGGGAAAAATTTGGAAAAGGAACCAAGGTATTGGGAAGTAATAACTAAAGAGGGACAGGTAATAGAATGGGAAGACACCAAAAATGTATTTGGATTGCAGGTTAGAGATTACCTTCCTTATCAAGGATTGATATCAGAGTATAGGTAAAGAGAAAGAAATTGAGGGGTCCTAAATGACAGATGACCACTGATAGAGTTTTTATAAAATCTAGAACAGAAGCTGACATTAAAAAAGGAAATAGTGCATATAAAATATTGGATGATAATTATAAGAATCAATCAGAGGAGGTTAGAAAGGATTGGGAAGAGAAATTGGATAAGCAATTCATAAAGAAAAAATGGGGTATATATATGTAGGTCTCCCAAATATGCAACAAAGTCTAGAAGATTTAGAATTTTTGTTTGGAAATGTTTACATAGATATTTTTATTCCCCAAGTAGATTCCAGAGAATTTTTCCTCAGATAGACGGCAAATGTTGAAGGTGTGATGAAGAAAAAAGTTGTAACTGGGAACATATTTTGGTTGTCTTTAGTGATTCCCAACAGACTATCCTGTCAGAGAGCAAATTGATGCAACTAAGGAAAATATTTTTCTGAGCTAAGATACAGAATTGAAATTGTCTAGTTATAGTAAGGCCTTGCGGAGTCTAATTATGGTGACTGCCAAAAAAGCAATTACTAGAAAATGGAAATCAAAATCTAAACTAACTGTACTAGAAGTAGTGAATATAGTAACAGAGATAACACAACTGGAACTGGGACCTCTATAAAAGTGTAGGAGCAAATTACATAGCAGAAATGGGAATTGTGAGAACAATACATAAGGGGAGGAATGAGGTTTAAAAGAAGGCAGGACTTGAAAGATCCATCTAATGTTTGACTGACAATGATTGGGTAGATTATAAGTGATGTATAACATTTTCTTTGTGTTACTAGGACTTGTGATGTAAAATGCTTGCAGCTGGAATTGTGTTAATGCAATTAGTTTTCATTTATATAAACTAATGATTGCCTCATAAGTGATAATTTAATAAAGATGTTTCTTGTTTAAAAGGAAAAGAAGCCAGGTACGTAGAGAACTATCATAATAAATGAAAGTGGAACCTACAAAAAGCAAAAGCTTGGGTGTGCTAGCTTGGTCACTTCTCATTTTAGAGTTAATCTTGGATGCTACAGCGTGAAGAGTTGGAGAGTGTTTATGAGATGCTGAGGAATGGGTGCTTAAGATATATTGCTTGGAGGGCTTTGAGGTTTCAAGAGAGATTTCTTAAGTACCTCAGCAGAAGATGGCTTATGTTTTGGTGAGTGAAATACTGGTGTGTGGTAAGTGTAGGGTGGTAACAACATTGACATTTCTCTGAAGGTGTTTTGATGAGATTATAGCCTCTAATTTTACAGGTACTTCACATCTCTCACATATAGAGAGTAGGTGGTTGTCAGCATGCATGAGGCAGTTTATGCACTGCTTCAGTACTTTCTAATGTTCTCAGGCTAATAGCAGGTGCTGCAAGGATAGACTGTAATCTCATAATTTTAAAGTTGATAGTAGGTGAGTTGACATGTGATGCACCCATTGGATAGTTTAATAAATACTAAGGTTTTGCATCTTACCTGATAAAGAAGATACTAATAAGGAAGGTTTGATGTTAGAGTGATTTGCCAGGATATTCAGATTCATAGGCAGAAAAGATGAAACTTTGTCCTGACAGATATAGCACAAGTAAAGGGGAATTTAAATAAGTTAGCAGAGCACCTATGAAAGGGAATCTAATAGGATGACATTTATAAAACTGTATTTATGTAATCTCTGGGCAGTGAGTGATTTGGAGTTACCAAGATTTGTTTGTAAGTAGTGAGGTGTTACTATGGTAAGTGAAGGGGGTGACAGACAACTAATTTTGAAGACTGCCCTAAAATATATAGCGACATAGAAGTATAAAAGATAATGTAGGAACCAAGGGCTATAATCAATATTCAGAGATAAGGACGTACGACTGTGGAAACCATTGTGCCCTGCTACTGCAGTGTAAAGCTTAGTGCAGCTCAGAGAAATATTGTACATGGCCATGCAAAATAGAGAACTTTAACCAGCAGTCAGACAAACAAAACAAAAAAGTCTGCCAAAAAAGTCTAACTTCACCCAAGAATACAAAGGTAGACTGAAGCCAACCATAGATCTTAAAGTAAAAACGACGTTCTATCAAAAATATTGTTATGCTGCCATACAGATATTTTGAATGCACTCAGAAAAACATATTTTAGAAGACATATTTAAAGCGTTTATATCACACTATCAAAAGATGAAAATAGTGAACGCTATTTTATCGAACCTAAAATATCTAAACCACATAATATTGAACATTCAGAACAGTGAATTTTTTTCTTGGGAAAAAATTAGCTATTCCAAAACCCATACACACAACACAAGCACACCTAAAAAACATCAATCCACACACATACACTTACAATCCTACAACTAACCCTGCACTAAACTGTACATACACTACTATCTATCCACTTACCTTAACCCAAACCCTAACCCTAACGTCCATCACTATCGCGCACTCACCTAACCTGCGCCCTAACCCTAACTCACTTAACCCACCCCTGACCCTAATTCACCTAACCCGCGGCCTAACCCTAACTCACCTAACCCATGCCCTAACCCTAACTCACCTAACCCGCTCCCTAATCCTAACAACCACACACTCGCATACTTACCTGAACCAAACCCGTAAATTTCCACCACAGCACTGAAAATAGCAAAGCCACAGAACCGGCCAACTGAATTCTTTCCCCTAGGAAAGAATTTGGTGTTCTGCAGCTTCCCTGTTTTTAGCATTTGCTCAAAACGGGTCGATATTAGAACATTCAAAGTTTTAAAACTTTGATGTTCTGATATAGACCCTATTTAAAAGCTTATAAGCTACTAATGTAATGCTTATATCTTAAGGGTCTCCCTTTTAGTTCACTTTTAAAGTTCACAATAACATTTTACCATGCAGGGTTTATTCATGATCTGAGATTGATACTCCCTACTTTTCTAAACTTGTCAAAGTTTCTCTCCTCATCTGATACTTGTTTTAATGCATCAATAACAAATCTTTTAAAAACCAATACATTCTTGTTTATATAATATAATTATATAATACACTGGTTCAGCTTTTTTTTATGTTTAGAACCAGAAGTATGCCTATAAATACAGTTTCTCAGTTTCCTTGCAGGCTTTTCAGTATAGATTAATTCAATTATTATCACAGGCCTAAAGCAGATGCCCTATGCTGACCATCTAAAAAAACTCCACCTATACTCGCATATCGTCTACTCAGAGGGGATCTCTGCTTAACATACAAGGCCATGTCAAACCCAGAGCTGTTGGACATGTTACACTTAAATCCCAATCCCTTCAGAGACACACGTTTCAGGGATCTAAACCTTGTCATCACAATGAACAAAACATGCTGGGGGGATAGGTTCCTGACCCAGGGACTCCCCAGACTTTGGAATAGACTGCCCATACATGTCAAGCAGAGCGCCTCTTTGGCCCTCTTCAAAAGGAACCTTAATGATTGGATGTGAGATAGGAAATTCACCCCAGGTATCACGTCAGTCGCCCGGGAATTGTTATGGCTAGGCTTGTATAGGCCCTAGGGCTGATAGCCTAGTACCAACCTATGACCCTATGAACCTATGAATGATTAACATGCTGTACATACCACAGTTTATACTGCAGCATCTGAAGTGTCTGTGAATAGTCCAGGTGATCTATAACTCTTCTGAGTATCTGCATAATAAAACTCAAGTGTTTTTCCTTGCATTCTTTCTGTTCACACAAATCCTTTATATGTTTTATCTCTTTTATAAATCTCTTTTATTAATAACATTATGTCTGTCACCAACTGCTTCAAACACATCTGGACTGCACTCAAAATTCTCCAGTTATCTTCAACAATATTCTTAATTTCTGAATTATCTCTAGTAAATATCAAAGACATTGCCATTCTCCCATTGACACTATCACTCTGAGAGAAAATATTATTGCAGTGTGAACTTTTAAAGCCATCTAAAAGGAAGGCCCTTAAGGTATAAACATTAAGTTAGTAAATTAAATAGTTTTGAATAAACTTTTAGATATGCTTTTCTCAACATGTATTTCAATATTTATTTATTTATTTTATTTTACATTTGTTAACTGGGTTAGTCCAGCTGAGCATTAGCTCATTTTCAGTGGAGGCCCAAGGAGAAAAGCTCCGCAAAATGGTATGTGCTGCAGTGGGACTCAAATCGGGAATGCCTACTTGTTAGGCGGATGCTCTGACCACTACACTATTGCTGTGCTAAATAGTAATGCTAAATATGCATTCAAAATATCTGTATTACAGCATATGCATATTTTTGATAAATCATTTTGTTTAACCTGTATTGCTTAACCTTCTGAGTTACATGAAAACTGTTGGATATTTAAGCAACAACAAATGACGTGGTGTGGTATATTGAAGATTTACTCACAGTCAGCGTGGTTTAGTTATGAGGGCGTGGTTTAATCATGGTTATTGCTATTATACAATGACATTATTTAAGAAAAAAATACTTACTTTTATTAAATAATGTCTATGTATAACGGCGCATTACTGTTCTTCCGTGGCTGGTGGTATACTGCTTCCTTGTGTTGATGGACTGCGCATGCGTATGGAACTTGCATTCCAACGCATTCCCAGTGCATCAATGCTTTGAAATGGAAGCAACGGAAAAAAGAAAGTCTCCATTGTTTTTTTTGGGGGGTTTTTTTGTTTTTTTTTTATTAAAAAAGAAACTTTAGAGTAATTTAGAGGTAGGAGAGAGACAGCATGGAAGAAATACAAGGGACATCAGGTACGTGTGTTTAATTTTAAATAATATACCTGATTTCCCTAGTATTTTGTCCAAGGTGCCTCTCTGGTATGTCTGGAGTTGGGGCTAAATATTTTATTTTTATTTTTTAAGAAATAAAAATAAAATGTAAACAATATACCAACAGAAAAAAGTCTAGCTAACCGGACCTTTTTCCGTTGGTATATTGTGGAATTTACAATGGGCATGCTGGTTGGGCTGGCCAATCAGCGTGCACGTTTTTGAATATTAATGGGCAGTCATTGTATAATTAGCAATAACCCATGAGTGGGTCTGGGTATATCAGGATTTACCTGTGGCTGTTGTGGTTTGATCACATGAACAAAGCCTTTCTTACCTTTCTTAAATAATTTCTTTATATAATGGCACTGTAGTGCTCCTTCTCCTTCATTCTTGTTTATTGATGTACTGCACATGCTTATGGGACTTACATTCCCAAGTTTGCAAATTACATCAGTACACAGCAGGAGAAGCAACAGAAAAAAGAGAATCTCCTTTTTCATTTTTTTTTTTTGTCATAATTTTACAAGGGAGAGTGCAGAAATAGAAGGAAAATCAGGTACATTTCTATTTCTTTATTTTTGATAATATACCTGATTTTCCTTCTGTTTTGCACTGTCCCTCAGGATATTCCAATATAAAGTCTGGCAATTCAGTAGTTTTTCAGTGGCCGGACTTTATTCTCTTGTTAGAGAATGGGCTTACTGAACATCAGTACCCTGATTGGACAATGAGCTTTCTCCAGCAGGGTATTAATGTACAAGTAATGCCCGCTGAAAAATGAGTCCACTGCTTCATGGCAGCTTATTAAGCTACCATGGAGGTTAGATTGAGAAAAACAGAATGGCAGCTGTTATTTTACGCTTTCTTAGCAGCGCTTTTGCTGTTTAGAGAGTGTAAAATAAATACTGTGTGTGTGTGTGTGTGTGTGTGTGTGTGTGTGTGTGTGTGTGTGTGTGTGTGTGTGTGTGTGTGTGTGTGTGTGTGTGTGTGTGTGTGTGTGTGTGTGTGTGTGTGTGTGTGTGAGAGAGAGATTGAGAGAGTGAGAATGATCTTTGAGTGACTGCTTGTATGAAAGCTGTGTATGAGAGAGAAAATGGGCTGTCTGTAAAATTGTTGTGTTTTACTTTTTTCTTTTGTTAAGTACTATATTAATTCTTTATATATATATTTGAGGTAAAATGCTTCCTCCAACACCATTAACATGTACTACAGAAAATTTGAAACATTAGGTGGAGGAACTATTTTGCATCAAAAATATACAAAAAAAATGATATAGTACTTAAAAAAATAAGTAAGTAAAACACAACAATTTGACAGTGAACCCATTCTCCAAATGCAATAATTCCCTCCAGGTTGTGGGTAATGTGTAATTAATGCCCTTCAAGGGGGGAAAAGGCCCTCCATCTGTGGCATCGGGCCTCATAACACCCCTGGGCAGGCGTTAATTACACATTAACACACACCCTGTCAGGCACTATTGCTTACGTATATGCTCAATTTACAATGAGCACATCTAATCAGTGTGCTTGTTTTTGAATACAACTAGGCCATCATTGTTTAATTAAGTAGTTTTTTGACTTTACACCATTAGTCTAATGAAGTCTACACTAGAAAATAGAATACATCTTTTTCTTCTCTGGCAGATCAAGTCCAGTCAGCTACACTGAGGTGCAAGTGAAACATCCAGAACAGAAATTTCTACTTTTCTCAGAAATACATCTGCACTGTATTCAAAAACAGAAACCATTCACCAGTACAGACTATGCATAACAGGATGTTCAAGAAATGGCAACACATATCAGCATACATGTCTTTCTTTTTTTAATCTATGTTCACAACTAATTATGTTTTCTAATTGGAAAACTATTTCAGTGTTCATCCTACTTTATGTTCAAACAACACTAGGGTTTGGCACGCTCTTCTATATTTCTATTAAGTTGCTATTCAGAACTTGTAAGAGAAGGATGAATCTGCACCCTCTAATCCCCTTTTTACATGGTGGATATTCGCTACAGATTCATCCTTCTCTTACAAGTTCTGAATAGAACTTTAATAGAAAAACAGAAAAATGTATAAAGCTCCAGTATGGTTCTGAATATAAATAAGGTTGAACACTGAAACACTCTTCCAATTAGAAAACACACTCAACATACTCACTTCTGCTCTACCACTCACTTAACTCTTCAAATGGCTAAGGTTGTGTGGTTTCCTTTTTAGCCAGTGCAAAGTATTTAATACATTTTAATTACTTTGTAAATATTACATAAGCCTGTTTTTAAACTGCTATTGTTGCAAAATTATTCCTGTCTGCCTATATCACTGACAGTTTGAATGTTCTCCCTGTGTCTTTGCGGAGTTCCTCCCACTTCCCAAAAACACCCTGGAAGTTTCTACTTCATACGCAAACAAGAATGGAGTTGTGGTCAGCAGAGTAGACTCAAAATGGTGCCCTTTGAAAGAAGAGTTATATCAAGCAAGCACTTTGGGCATCAGCTGTGATGAGCAGTATCTCCTATATAGGAGAACACAGATCACGCACTGCACCCAGTGTCAGGGTTTGCCACTCAGCGGTGCAATAATTGGCTCTAGTTCATGTGATCACATTGATTAATGTTCATAGGTTCAGAGGGTCATATGTGTTTGCTAGGCTAATGACCACAAGAACCTTTTTAAACCTAGCCATGCATCCCAAATCTCTGACAAGTTCTGTTACCCGTGATAAGTGTAAGCATGGGCCTGGGAGATGAACCATTTGCATGTTACTTGTGTGCATTAGAGACATAGGTGCCAAACCAGGGATGAATTTCTGGTTTCCCTTCCAATTGTCCAAGCTGCACTTGAATTGGATTAGGGAGGAACTCTGCTTCACATAGATGGGGAGCCTATTCCGTAGACAGGGTAGTCTCTGGGATACATACCTATATCTCCAGCAGGTCCTATTTATATCACAGCCAAGGTTTAAATCTTTAGAATGCGTAATTCTGGTGCTGTTTGTATTGTGGATATGCAGGAGGTCCATCAGAGTTGGGTCTGACAATGCCCTGTATGCCAGAAATAGATCTCACAGCAAAAGCCTGTAGGAGACAGAATGTTGAGACAGGGCCAAAATGTGGATGAATATTTGCCAGTGATAAGTGAGTTGAAGACATAGCCTCCTTCAGCCTATGCCAGGAACCCATGCTAATGGTGGGTGAGGTCTATGTGCTCCTATTGGTCGGTGTGTGCCTGCCATAAACACCAGTAGCCCTGGATCAATAAGTTACTAGTTGTCCTGTGTCCAATTGCCCACATTGGCCTACCTGGAATATATATTTTGAGTGAAAGCTGGATGTAAAATCAATCAAACTGGCAAACATGAAATAAGGATTGATCCACTGAATATAACTTCACTAACATGATGCAGCTTGGAAGTGGATGACATGATGGTAAGGAGGAAGATGCACATTTTCTGTATGGAGGAGACAAGATGTAAGTGCAGAACTGCAATGTCACTTGGCTTGGGATAACTACTCAGGGGAAAGACAGATTTGAAAAGATGTGGAAAATGTGGTGAGGGAGAGTTTTCAGAAGACAGAGAGGGATGTCATCAGAAGTTGTGAAAGACTTTTAGCAATCAGAATCCAGTGTAAGGATAGGGCACTATTCATAATCAAAGCCTTTGCCCCACAGCAGGGTTGTGATAGTGAAGAAAAGTGTGCATTCATATAACACTTACATGATCTACTAGATAAAGCAGGAAAACATGAGTTGGTGAAAGTATCGGGGAACCTGAATGCACATATTGGGACAGACAGAAAAAGATTTGAGGACTGCATGGGTCCACATGGGTGGGGTGACAATAATAAAGAAAGGAGAGATAATTCTAGATTTTTGACTGGCAAATGGCTTTTGATGGTGGCCAACGCATGGCTCAACAAGAGACAGATGGTCACAAGCTCACATACAAGAGTGGCTAAAATGCAACTTAAATAGATTTTTCCTAGTAAGGAAAGAGCACTAGAGTAGAACAAGGGATTGCAAAGTCATCCCAAGTGTAACAGCTGGCCCACAGCATAAACCAATAGTAGTCACAGTCAGCTGGAAGTGATGGTCAGAGAAGGTTTTAAGGTCAACAGAGACTAGGCTTAAACCGTGGAAGTTGACTAGAGAGACAGCACAAGAGTTCAAGGAACTACTTAGGGCTCTATCAACTCAGGAAGAGGAATTGAAGAAAGATAGCAGCACCTCAAAACAGATATGTGGCCAAGCCAGTTATGGAAATAAGGTACATAAGGAAAGCTGATGGCAGAATGCAGAAGTCCAGGAAGTCATCAAAGGAAAGAAGAAGTCCACGAAAAAGGGAGAGATAAAAAAGGCTGACCAGGCTCGAAGGATTACTAGCTGGCTAACAAAGAGGCTAAGAGAGCAGTTGCAATAGCAAAGAATAAGGCATCAGAGGTACTCTACCAACTTCTGGAAAGTGACTCAGTAGATGGCACAAAGAAAGTCTAAAGAGTTGCAAGGCAAAGAAGAAACATAATGAAGACAATCAGACACTCTTCATAAAGGATGTCAGAAACAGCCTGTTCACCAGTCCTCTGAATATCAAAGACAGATGGAAGGAGTACTTCCAGCGGTTTCTGAATGAAGAAATCCCCAGAAGCTGTTCTGTCCCAGACAAAGCATATGACAAAAGAAGAAGAAGAGAAGCCCATCCTGGCAGAAGTAAGAACAGCACTAAAAGAAATGAAGTCAGGGAAAGCAGCAGGCTCAGATGAGGTCATGGCAGATATGCTCAAGAAGTTGGGTGAGTTACAGAAGATGTGGCTACAGAGGATAATCATAGCAGTATGGAGAGGAAAGTGTATCCCAGATGACTAGAGAATAACTGCACTAGTACCAGTGTGCAAGAACAAAGGGTACATTTACATCTGCAGGCACTATAGAGATATTAAACTCCTGTTGCACCTCATAAAAGGTCTGGAGAGGGTGACTGATAAAAGAATATTCAGAGAAGTAGAAAGTAAGATGGGAGATGAGCAGTTCAGATTCAAATCACGATGCAGCACAACCAACCCAATGTTTGCTGTGAGGCGGATAGTGGAGAAGAAGCTAGAGATGAGGAAAGAATTAATCTGGGCATTCCTTGACCTGGAGAAATGATATGGCAAGGTCCCAAAAAAAGCTGATTTTGGGCAGTCCCTCTATGGTTCAAAGTCCAAGAAACACTGGTAGAATTACAGCAGGCTATGTACAAGGACTCAATAACATAAGAATGAACAGTGCTTGGACTCATAGAGGTGTTCCCATTGGGAATGTCTATGCATCGGGGTGGAGCACTAAGCCCAATGCTTTTTATACGGGTGATAAACTACATTAGCAAGCAGGTCAGCAGAGACAGATTAACAAAGCTGCTGTACGCAGATAATGTGGCATTACAGGCAGACATAGGACAAGAACTTCAATAATGATAGAGGAATGGAATACAAAATTGAAGGCAGATGGGAAAAAACTGAGTACAGTCAAGACATTTATAATGGCAGTAAATGGGGAAAATCCGAAAAAGCTGAAAATTGAGATAGAAGGGAAAATAGTGCAACAGGTTAAGAGCTTCAGGCATCTGGAAGGAATTGTTGAGCAGAAGTGAAGCATGAATGAAGACTTAAATGGTCAAAGCTAGAATCAGAGGATCTGCAGCTGTCCTGTCCATTAACAAAATCTCCTCAGAAGCAGAGTGTGCATCCTGCCATTCCCTTCCATCAAATACATCCCTTCTTATACTGTTACTTTTCTCCTGCCAAAACTTGTACTTTTAGTCAGCTTACATCATTTTGACTTCTTTGACTGATTGTTTTCTATGCTTGGTCCTCCAAGACAGTCTGGTGCAGCTTGCTCACTTAGCCTCACTTGGCTTGGGCTCACTCTGCTCCCCTCCCCTCCCCCTATTTCCCACCCACCCCGATAACCATAAATTTATTTATAGCTAACCACTCCCTCCAACCTAATATCAACCAGTCAAACACCACTATAGATTTTCCAGTTCCACATCACTCTGTCACATTATCTTTTATGAATAACAACTTCCTACTTCCATCCATCCCTCATACTATAACCAATGTTTCCTACTAAACCCAGTACCACAGTATACTTAATTACCAAATTACTGACATCTACCTTACCTATCATCTCTATCTGTCCACCTTTTACTTTATCTACTCCATATTACTCACATACACCCAATACCAGTCCACATCCACTTACTTCTATAGAGCCTTTCCCTTCCTAAAACACATTACAACCAGTCCTTTCCACTACTGTTACTCTAAATAAAACACCACCTTTCATACATAACCTTACGACTGCTAATTCTCCATATACAACTACACTTCATTCTCTTCCTTTACAATGTCTACCTCTCCCTGTACTACGCAACTAATAATATCATACTGTACAAGTTTCACCGTCCTTTTATTTGGCTACTGCCTAACATCTTATCAAAACCAACTGGATAACAATTTCTCCTACCATACCCTAACAAATCATCAACCCCACCAAATTTCACCCACTTACTACAAAATTACCCCAAACTCTATAACACAACCTACATGGGCTACTTCCCGTACCATTTCATTCAACTTCATTTAAATCCTCCTTCACTACTCAGCTATAACAAATGCCTAAATAAGTTCACTAAAGCACTTCTCCGCATCACTTTACAACTAAAATTCAGTGGTGATATCCAACCTTATCTTGGCTTCACACTTGCTTAACAACCACTCCCCCACACACCTCTCTCCCCTGTTCAGGTATACCTGCCTCCACAAAAGGCTCTAACCTCTTGCTACTCAACATGAACCTACAGAGTATATTCAATAAGGTCCATGAACTACATATGTGCCTATCCCAATACTCCCCTGATATCACCATCAGTATGGAAACCTGGCTAAAACCTGAAATCAAGAATAATAAAATTCTCCATTTAGGCTATAATATACATTGCCATGATAGAAAAAATAAACATGGAGGAGGAATTGCTATAATGTACAAATACAACCTAAATTTAGAACCTTTTGAGTCCAACGCTCCTGAATTTAGCAATGTTGAATTACTATTTGCCAAACTCAAACTCAACAGCAATAAATATTTAACAATCATGGCTACATATATTCCTCCTGGTAATAATTTATTTTATTTTACATTTCATTACTGGGAAAGTCCATCTGGACTAATAATCTGTTTTCAGTGGAGGCCCAGGGAGAAAAGCTCCACAAGTAGTACAAATAAATCAAGAATATACTTAAACAAACAAGAAGACATTACAGAATGAGGGGAGGACATGCTCCTCTTAAAACAATATTATCAGAAATAGCTAATGAATGACACATAATTTCATTATTATGTCAAACATGCAAGCTTCTCATAATACACTACAAGCAAACATAGCTAATAACTAACATAGAATAATATAACTTTGTTGAAGAAACACCATTGAAGAAATACCACACTGGAAATCTCTATCCTTACCTCAAGAAACCATGATAATGGTAATACAAACTACAACAAGAATAGATAAAGTGTCCAAAAGGGAATCAATTCTGGATTGGATCCTAACCAATAAATCTTCCTTAGCCTTCCATCCAGGTTGCCTCCTCAATGATGTTGGTCACCACTTACTTACTTACTTACTTAGACATCAGCTTAACTCTCCCAGACAAACCTCCTTCTGGGAGATTTGCAACAAAAATAACTTCAATACACAAGCATGTATTACTCTCTTACAACACTGTGATTGGTTCCCATTCATATCTCTTCCTCTTGACACCCCTGTACATTATTTACCACCACCTTATTTGAAATATTAAATAGTCTAGCCCCTTGTAGAACTTCTAAAATAAAATCCAACTGCACACCTTGGTTAACAAAAGACACTAAAAAAACCTGCTCAAGCAAAGAGACAAATCTCTGGCATTCCAATAAAAATGAGGTAAACATAGTTCTATGCAAACAACTTTGTAATAAAGCCAAATCTCAAGTAAAACTTGACAAAAAAAAAAAAACTATACTGCAATATGCCAACAGCATCTCAACAATCCCAGAAACTTCAGGTCAGCCATAAAGAAACTCCTTCAACCCAATCAAACATCTACCCCTACCCCTTCGACCACCAGCAATAGCGATAGTATGGCAAAACAATTCAACGATTGCTTTACAGATTTTATTCTCTCACATTCCAAGTCTCACATTGACATACCTCCAGTCACCCCAAGTATTTTCAATGACACCATAGAAACCTTTAAATGTAAACCTGTTCAAACTCTAACCATAAAAATTACTTTCTAAACTCAAACCTATTGCCGCAGACAGCCTACCTTCAGAATTCCTAAAATTAGCAGCTGATGCTATTGCCTATCCTGCCAGTATTATGATCAACCAGTCTGTCTCAGAACACTACATTCCCTTATGCTGGAAAACATCTTCAGTTATCCCTCTGCAAAAAAGAGGCAACTCTATTGATTTCTCTAACTGCAGACCTATTGATATTCTACCACCCCTTTCCAAACTATTATAAAAATGTATCCACAAGCAGCTTTTAAACTGCTTACTTTCTAAAAGTCTGTTATCTACCAGACTACATGGCCCAACCACAGAACCTCATCTGCCCTCCTAAGTTTTACTAACACCATAAACCATTATAGAAATAATGGGATGCTAGTTTACTCAATCTCCTTGGATCTGTCCAAAGCTTTTGATACTGTTTCCCATCAGAAGCTTCTCGATGAACTTTCTACTCTGCATCTGAGCAAGTCTTCTCTAGCATGGTTCCATAGTTACTTATCTGGCCAAAAGCAAGCCATTAAATGGCAACAAGGAGTCTTACCTCTACTACCTGTCAACATAGGGGGTGTCCCAAGGTTCTATCCTAGGCCCTCTATTGTTTACTAGTTTTACAAACCGTCTCCATACCTCTACTCCCCTAGCCTCCGTCATGCAATACACAGATGACACTAACCTTATCTGCCCTACACCTTTTCTCCAACAACTTCTTAACAGTACACAACAGACCTTCTTGCCATTTGAATCATGGTTATCTGATTCACCCATCCAAAACAAAGCTGATACTCTTTCACCCCACCAAATTATCCTCCAAACCTATTCCAAATACATTAATTTATCCAACAACACCATAATATGTGCAGTAACACAAACAGAATTATTAGGAGTTCTAATCAACAAAAATTTGAAATTTGACATACACATCACATTCCATCAAGAAGACACACATTAAACTAGGATCACTATATAGAATCAAGCCTTTCCTGACTAACAACTCCAGAGAGGCAATAGCCAGAACTCATCTTGTCTCCACCCTATTATAAACTTCTCCCATCTTTACTAATATAAGCAAACCTGCTCTAGCTAATCTTGAAACCTGCTATAACAAAATAGCTAAATTTGCTACGAACTTTCCTTACAGGTCTCAACACTGCACGGTCTTACATCAACTAAAACTAAAACTAAGCTAAAACTACCCCATTACTTAGCTTACACTCAACTCATGCTTATTCATAAACTGGTACACTGACCCGATAAAACCCCTGCTCTTCAACCTCTGCTCCAACTTATCCCTACACCCACCCACATTGATCCTCACATAAATCTCTACCACAGGTCTCTAAATCTAATAGCAAAGCTGGCGACTCTCTCTACTCTAACTACATCTCCAAACTTTGGGACACTATCCCTCAGCCCATCATAACCACTGCTGACCCAACTCACTTCAAAAACCTACTAAGAGTCTTTCTAAGTAACAAATGGCTCTGCTCATACACCTCTCCAGGCTAAACATTATCTCTTGCTTGTCGTCTCATTAACTTACTCTTTTCTCACTTCCTTTCTACCATAAGTGCTTTACTTACTTATTACATACCTACCATACCCACTTCTCTTCAGTAACAGGTCACTCTCCGAAATGCAACACTACCTACCTTTACATTGCACCCTCTGCCATCCCTCTCTTCTCCGTTCCTCCTCCCTCTTCTACTGCCTTCTCTACCTATTCTGTAGTTTATCCCACTATACCAAGATCTACTCAGCTTACGAATTGCATAATAGGTAGATCATGCCCTCCACCTATCTGATGAAAAATTACATAATTTACTGCACTGCCTGAGCTATTGTCTATGTACTTCACACTTAATCAACATTATTCAGCAACTTGCCAATTTTATCAGCAATCCACATTACTCTTATACTCATTTATAATTAATGCAACCCTATGTGCCTTTGAGATGTGTTTTATTCATATGTTTTATTTTGTAATTACTTTAATCACTATGCCTCATTGTATCTTATTAAGTGTATATCTCTTCTTTTTTAGTTATTTTTGCTTTTAATTTTACAATTTGCAATTTTGTCACCCGAGCTTTTCTCCCTGGGCCTCTGCTGAAAATGGGCTCTCACACAGTTGGAACATACCAGTAAAAAATGTTAAACAGATAAATAAATAAATAGCTCAATATTGATAAAACACAGGTCATGATTGAAAGTTCACACCATTTCCGATGGGAGTTGCATATTGTAGTTAATTCTATTTTTATATTCCTGTTTGAGGCTCATATTTATTCTGGGTAGAGCTAATAATGGAAGTTTTCTTTGTCAAGTCATGGGCTCAAGTATGTTATCTTCTACATACTTTTCTGGATTTACCAGCATGAAATGGGCATCATAAAGTCTTACCAGGAATAGCACCCGCAACCCTCCTGGACATGGGCAGCCAATACTAAATGCAACCTTTGGTATTCATAGGTTCATAGGTAGGTACTAGGCTATCTGCCCTGGGGCCTATACAAGCCCAGTCAAAAAGGTACCCTGACTTTTGCCACCCAAGAAAATTATTTTCCTGTGCCACTGTCGAGCAGTGCCACAGAGGTGATCCCCGGGGTGAATTTCCTATTTCCCATCCAATTATCAAGATTTTTCTTGAAGAGTGCTAATAAGGAGTTTTGTTTGATATAGATAGGTAGTTTATTCCAGAGTATGGGAAGTCTCTGAGACAGGAATCTGTCCCTCCAGCATGTTCCGTTTATTGTGGTGACAAGGTTTAGGTCCCTAGAGCGTGTAGCTCAGAGGGATTGGGATTTCTTTAAGTGGAGCAAGTCCACAGCTCTGGGTTTGACATAGATATACATAGATGTATGACACCACTGTAGATTTGATCTAGGACACTCCCCCAGTCCCATCTCTTTACCGCATTCTACCTAATAAACCCTTTCTGTACTTGCTTTTAGTCCTTTTTAATCTAATTAAATTTTTTCAAACTGTGTGTGGACTAATATTGCTACATACTCAAGTGTGCCAGCTTGCACTGCATGTGAATTGTTTTTACTACTGTTTTTGCTACTTTTCTGAAAAAAAAAATTGTAAGCCTGTTTCCTACCTTTCCTGTAATTAGTGTTCCAGATAAAGATTTGCTGCATCCAGGACTGTTTGTAAGCTTCTGAGCCCCTCAAGCCTTTCTGTGTTGGAAGGAAGCCTTCTAGCTTATCAGTGGGAGTGGTAAGCATTAGGTAACCTGTCTACCCCATAAGGAGTGGTTCTGGCCCAGAATCTGTAGTTACTGGCCGTTTGGGTGATCTTCCTTCTCTCTCAACTTTCTGATTTGAAGGCGTGCATTTGCACTTTCTGTCCTGTAACTCCTGGGTCCATCTCATTTGCTCACTCAAAAAAAAAAAATTATCTGCTTTTACTGTATTTGTGTTTCTTCCTAATTTATTTTGCTTTTGCGTCATCTTAAAAGTACTCAATTGTATTTATTACTGCTTGGTGTAACTCATTCTAAGCCTTTTAGTTTAAGCACTTGGGCTTCAGACCAGTTGTTTTACATTAAGAAGGTTTGTGGTCTGCACTGTAGTGGCAGAACAGGTAGCTTACATCCTTCTAAGTTGGAAACTGCTGATTGAGGGCTCAGTGTCTGTTATTCTAAAAGTGTATTAGTTCTGGATTAAGCACTTGGGCTTCAGGCCAGTTATTTTACATTAAGAAGGTTCATGATCTGCACTCTTGTGGGAGGAGAGGCTGGACTCTGCCCTTCTGAGTTGGGAATTTCTGGTTAAAGGCTTATAGTGCCTGCATATTTGAACTGTTTCTTACTGAAATTGGTGCACCTTGTTTGCTGTAGCATAGGCTAGATCCAGGCCTGCAAAATCTAGCTTTGTTTGCATGCTTGTTGTTTGATTGCTTGTTATTTCCCTGAAATGCTAATTCCACCTAAAATGTGGCTTTTCAGTGCTTCTGTGGATCCCTAGTGATATCTGCATTGCTTACTGTACTTATTTCCTTGTTTCACTTGAAAGAAAGTTACTGTTTGTCATTTTTGTATTTAAGTTACCTGTAACACATTGCATTTAAGTTACCTGGCACTTGCTCACTAAAGCAATTATATAAGTCAGCACTAAAAAATTAAAAGCACTACACCCTCACAACCCCCCCTTGAGTACCTTGTTCCCCATTGGCCCTTTTTTTCAAATATAAAGGAATTCCCAATACTATTCTAGCATGTCCAAAGGTCAGTTGTCAATCTCCTCTCCGGTCCAGCTGGTGAATCTGGGAATCTTGAGGCAATGTTACAACTGCCTCATGTACACAGACAATGCTCTCCTCCTCCCAACAAATTCCAACACATGTGAGAGATGCAACCATATAGCCAAAATGGAGGCTAAGCTCTCTCAACTCAGTATTGGCGTAACCAGTCAGGAGGAGAAGGAAACCACACTCACTACAATTCCAGTTTCCCATAGACCTACCACGATAGCAAACCAAACACATAAACACACAAAAACGTACTCAGAGGATCTAAATAAAAATCTGCCTAAGCAGCAGAGACCTCCAAAGCAGACACCCAAGCAACCGCTACCCCAAAACAAAACACGTGCAACACATAGCTCACAAAGCCAGTGTGCCGAACAGTCACAGCCCTTAAGGTTAAACAACACACCTGATACACTTGTAATAGCTGATTCTATCATCAGACACACTGACGTCCCGCTCACCAGGCTGAACAAGGTGAAGGTCATGGTGAGCTGCCTGTTGGGTGCTAGGATCCGCCACATAACACAAGCACTCAGGTCACTCCAAGGCAAGTAAAAATATGACTCAGTCATTGTCCATGCTGGTGTGAATGTCCAGAAATGTACCTCCCTGGACTACATGAAAAGAGACATAGAGGAGCTCTCTGAGCATGTAGCCCAGGCCGGTATGACCCTGACCTTGAGTAGCATCTTACCCTCACCAAGAATGATGCCACAATATGAAGACAAGATGATCAATTTCAACAATTGGCTTAAGTATTGGTGTCATTCAAAGGGGATCCAATGCCTGTCAGCCTGGGATGACATGCTCGACAAGCCACGATGCTTCACTAGGGACGGCTTGTACCTGTCACCCCTGGGCATTCGGATATTGGCAAAGGCTCTTGCTACCCCCATAGTGCCTTTTTTAGGCAAGGCTCAAAAGACAAACCCACCTCCATAGGTATCACAAGGGATAAGAAACTAAGAGTAATGCCACTCAATGCCAGAAGTCTAAACCTCAAGATGCACGCACTCGAAACTCTCCTTAGCATGGAGAACATTGATATCTGTACAGTAACAGAAACCTGGTTCAAGGCTCCCGAGAGCACCCCAGCACTACCAGGTTATACCTCATACCATGCTTTTCGGCCCCAAAACTTGGACCGAACCACAAAAGGAGGGGGAGTATCAATATTCGTCAAAGATACTGACACCTCCAGGTTGGTGGCACAGCACGAAGCATCAGAGACTATCCATGTGCAACTAACAGTTGGTAAAACTGCCTTCCAGTTTATAGCCTGCTACAGACCACCCTCCCAAACTCAGGAACCCCACTCGGCCTTCCTAAGAACACTGGAAAATATGAAGGTCTCTCCAAACACCATTGTATTGGGCGACTTCAACTACCAAACATAGACTGGGAGCATTACTCTAGCTCCAACACCCTAGCCCAAAGGTTCCTAGAATTTATAAACTCAAATGCTATGGAACAACTTGTTACCACTCCCACAAGAGGGGAAAACATACTGGACCTGATCATCACCAACATGGGGACTCTATGCTCCATACCAGAAGTGTATCCTTCACTGGTAAGATCAGACCATAAACTAATCTCACTGGATATTCACTTCCTGACCCCACCCCCTACCCAGAAAACCACAGTGAAAAACTTCTCTAAAGCAAATTTCACACTCCTCAAAACCGAGGTGGAATCCTTCAAAGCCCCTGGGCCTGTGGAAAATACGGCCCAAACCACAGAATCCTTTATAAACGCATTCTATGAACACCTTCAGGAATGCATGGACCATGCAATCCCAAATAAAACCAAGACCCAGTCCTACAAAGGCAGACGTCCTGTCTGGTAGACCCCAGCCATAAACAAACTATACAACAGAAGGAGGAAGCTACTACATGATAGAGCAAAATCCCAAAAAGGGAAGGCATCTCTGATCAGTATTAGCAAAAAACTATGGGCACTCATAAAATAGTCTAAGGCCAGCTTCGAGAGAAAAATTGCACAGGAGACTAAGGATAATCACAAGGCCTTCATTAGTTATGTTAGGAACCTGGGTGGGAATTCCCAGATATGCTCAGAATTATTCAAAAATGACAAAAAATACACCAAACCCACAGACATTGCCAACATCCTAGCTGACAGGTTCAGCGCAACCCCCCCCCCCCACCTAAAGGGCAAATATCTATCCCAGCAGAGTGCTGCCCCCCTGACATCTCAGATGCTCAGGTAAGAGCTGCCCTCTCCAAAGCAAAAAACACAGCATCAACGGGACCAGACGGTGTCCCGGGCTGCATCCTACATGAACTCCAAGAAGAGCTAAACCCAAACATAAAACTACTGTTCAATCTCAGCTTTACTACAGGATATGTACCGAATGACTGGCATACATCAACAGTGGTCCCTCTCCACAAACGTGGTGCCTCAACGGATCCTGGAAACTATCGCCCCATAAGCCTGACTAGCTTGGTCTGCAAAGCTATGGTAAGGATCATCATGGACCTCATAAATAAAGATATTGGGGACCTACAGACACTGGATCCTACCCAGTTCGGCTTTGTTAAGGGCAGATCCTGCCTCTTAACCTGGTTGATTTCTTTGAAACAGTCACCAAGGCCATTGACGAGGGGAAGGTGGTCCACACAGCCAACCTGGACCTTGCAAAAGCCTTCGATACAATACCCCACTCGAGCATTATAGATAAGCTCACCAGCTTAAATATAAACCCCTATGTCACTATATGTGTTTCAAACTGGCTCAAGGACAGAACCCACATGGTTAGAATTGCTGGAGCCATGTCAGACTCCAAACCAGTTACAAGTGGCATCCCACAAGGCTCAGTCCTGAGACCTCTCTTGTTCAGTATATATTTCTCGGAGGTACAGGCCAACAAGGAAGGACTGTGGCTGACCAAGTTCACAGATGACTGCAAACTGGGCACCATAATCGACTCTCCAGCCGACACAAGCATCCTCCAAAAGGGCCTCATAGAAACAGACAACTGGTGCCAGAGCCATGGCCTCAAGCTAAACCCCAAAAAGTGTATAGTCATCCCCTTTGGCAAAAACAAAGTGCCCACAAATTACCACATAGGTGGTAATCCATTAAGTACAGAAGAAGTAATTAGGGACCTGGGGACCCAAGTTGATAGCAATCTCTCATTTGACAACCACGTGGCCAAAGTGATTAGAAAAACATTTTATACAGCCCACCTAATTATGAAGGGATTCACATCTAGATCAGGGGAGGTCATCGTGCCTCTTTACTCATTCCTCATCAGGCCCATAATTGAGTACAATGCCCCTTTTGGGATGTACCTTACCAGACACCTGCAGCAACTCGATATACCCCAAAAGTACCTCATCAAGAGGATCAAAGGGCTCAAACAGATGCCATATGTTGCCCAGTTAAAGAAACTGCAGCTCTATTCAGTGGCATACCGCCTGCTCAGAGGCGATCTGTGCCTGACGTATAAAGCCATGCCCAACCCGGAATTAATGGACATGCTGCACCTCAGAAAATCCAAATCCCATCAAGTTACACACTCAAGAAACTTGAACCTCAGCACTGAAATAAATAGGACATGCTGGAGGGACAGATTCATAACCCACAGGCTCCCTTCACTCTGGAATAAAATCCCAGTCCAGGTTAGGCAGAGTCCCTCATTGACTCTCTTCAAGAGGAATCTTGATGAGTGGATGGGAGATTGTAGGTTTACCCCGGGTATCACTTCTGTGTCACTGTTAGACAGAGGCACAGTATACTAACCTCAAAAAAGGGCATAGCAAAATTAATTTAAAATAGGTGGCGAAAGCCAAACACACTCTGGATAGGCTTATAAATGATCTTGGGCAGATAGCCTAGTATGAACCTATGAACCTATGAACCTATAGCTTTGTATGTTAGGCAGAGATCACCTCTGAGTAGGTGATATACGACGGAGTAAAGCTGGAGTTTTTTGAGGCGGTCTGCGTAGGTCATCTGTTTGAGGCTGGTAATCCTCTTTGTGAGGTATTTCTGTGGCCTTTCCAGTTGTTGTAGATGTCTTGGGAGGTACATATCAAAAAGGACATTGTACTCTATAAAGGGTCTAATGAGTGATGAGTAGAGGGGAATGATGGCCTCTTTTTTTCTGGATGAGAAACCTTTTGTGATGAGGTGTGCCACGTAGAAGGATTTCCTGACTACTGTGGCAATGTGATTATCAAAGGAGAGAATACTGTCCACCTGTGTCCCAAGGTATCTTATCATACTTTCGGTGTTAAGTATACTACCACATGTGGGTATATAGTTTTTACCAAAGGGGATGACAATGCACTTTTTTGCATTGAGCTTGAGGCCATGGCTTTGACACCAGGCATCTGTCTCAGTGAGACCCTTTTGTAGGATGTCCACATCGTTAGGAGTTTCGATTATAGCTCCTAGTTTGCAGTCCTCTGCGAACTTCATTAGCCAAAGACCTTCTGTGTTAGCCTGTACTTCAGAGAAGTAGATACCAAACAGTAGAGGACTCAGGACTGAACCCTGTGGTGCTCCACTTGTCACTGGTCTGAAGTCAGATTTGTAGTCTACTACTTTCACAGTGTGGGTTCTGTCAGTGAGCCAGTTGGCAACCTATCTTGTGACATAGGGATTTATACCTAGTTTAGTGAGTTTATCTATAATTCCAGAGTGGGGGATGGTGCCGAAAGCCTTGGCAAGATCTAGATACGCTGTGTGAACCACCTTACCCTTGTCTATGGCTTTGATGACTGCTTCAAAGAAATCTATCAGGTTTAGGAGACATGATCTGCCTTGTACAAACCCAAACTGGGTGGGGTCCAGAGTTTGGAGATTACCAATGTCTTTGTTTATAAGTTCCATGATGATACGTTCCATGACCTTGCAGACCAGGCTCATCAGGCTAATGGGGCAGTAGTTCCCGGGGTCCATGGTGGCTCCCCCCTTGTGAGTGGGATAACCGTTGCTGTGTGCCATTCAGCAGGCACAAAGCCTGAAATGAGGCTATGATTGAACAGGTACTTAAGTGGGGTGCCAGTTTGTTCTGTAGTTCATGTAGAACGCAGTCTGGAATGTTGTCTGGCCCCATGGATGCTCTGTTCTTGGCTTTGGAGAGTGTGTTTTTTACCTGTGCAGCCATGATTACAGGAACTTTGCATTCTTCCAGTATAGAGATGGGCTCTTTAGGGAGTGAGAGGGGGGTAAAGTTAGCAGTGAACCTATCTGCCAGGATGTTGGCAATATCAATTGGGTCTGTATATTTAGTGCCATTGTGCTGTAACTCAGAGCAGATCTGAGTGTTGCCATTGAGATTCTTGACATAGCTATAGAATGCTTTGTGGTTGTCTTTAGAATCAGTGGCGATTTTGTTTTTGTAAATAAATAAATACCTCAATATTGAGTATTAATTAACATTTCTATGGTATTAGATTGGGATGAAATGGCTAGGCTTGAAATGGTTGATAGCTTAGTAATCCCCTATGATCCTATGTTCCTATGACCCTTTGACTCTATTCTCCTGGCAACATAAAGTAGTGGCGATTCTGCACTTATATGTCATTCACTGGCACATCCCATTCCTGCTACCTAACAGTCTGTAACCAGGGCAGCCACCCTTTTCACCATGCTCTAGTTACAGTACTTTATGTTCAGAGCAAAAACGTGTCCATTTCTCACAAAGCAGTAAGAATGGTCACTAAGTTTTTCAATGCAGTAAATAAATTCACTCAATGATTTAATCAACACAGGTACTGTACCATTCACATCTACCAATCTTGCCCCTTACAGTTTACTCCCAGGGCAGCAACTCCCTTCTCCTCACCCTACTTATAGCTCTTAACCAGACTGTTATATTTATAGCCCTTATTTTACTTTATTCTCTTCTATCTTCAGCTGACTAGAAAGTGGTGTCTGTTAGAGCTTACACTTTTTCTGTATTTCTTTCTTATGCATGTATAACCAGATAGCTTTAGGTGTAGATTTAATTTTGCCTTACAGCTCCTCATCAGCAGCTTAGTTTTATATCACAGTTTTGCTTAGCTTATGCAATGCTTTTAACTGATATATATCAGTTACGTCCAAAAATTAGAAGAAACTAAGGTTTGTCAGCTTGCAGCCGTGCTTTATGCTGTATTGTTATTTATTATTATTTTATTGGATTGGTATTTATTGTATTCTATTATTGTTTCTGAGTTTTTTGAACTGGAGGACCAATGTCAAGTTTTATGTCTGACTAAGGAACATCCATTTATTCTAACAGTAGCCTCTTAACAAAGCTCATACAGGCTGTGTTGAGCTCCATCTACAAATTGTCCATCACTCACTGACTGTCTCATGAAAAAGTCTTCCTCATGGGTTTCCTTCTCCTCTAAGACATCTAGTCAAGCTTATTAGCTTTCAAGACAGCATTCTCATCTATTGCTGCTTGCTGCAGATCTGAATATATATTCAATGTTTTCTCAGTCTTAATCGAGCACTCGCGTTTGCTATCAGTTTTCATCTAATCTGGTGTTATTTTTTTACAAAAGTATTTGTTTCAAATTTAAGGCTACCCTTCATGTTCTTTAGCTCAGCTGCTCAAACTCAGTGATGTGTCATAGCTCTATTCATGGTATGTCATGATAAACCCATTGCAAGGACCACTTTATTTATTTATCTATTAGTTAATTAATTATTTATTAGGCATAGTTTCATAGATAAGTACTACACTAGCTACCCTTGCAAGCCATTTTAAGCCTAGCCAATTTCCCTTTCTTAGTTCAGAATCAGACCCTGCACCTTGACTTATGCCAAATAAGGTTGGATGTACTCGTGAGGAAGCACTGCTAGTACAGTCTCACAATTATAGCAAGTGGGTAAATCACTTCAAACACTGCCAACAACATGGAGCTCATATAAACTAAACCATGTTAAGTTAGATGCAATGGCATACCTGAAATCCTGGCTTGGATTTTTATTTTTTTTGAGTATGCTTCTAATTCCCCTCTTGTCGTTCACCAGCAGGCATAATGTAGAATGCTGTTGCTTGGTTCTCACACATGATATGCTTGACTAGAGTCTTGATGCTCTCATTTCCTGGGCTTGTAAGGTCAGGTACCACTCCTGTGCATGGAGATCATAGATGGAGCTCTAAGAAAACTTATCCCAACTTCTCCCTCTGAATGGATGAGCCAATCATTCTCATTCCTTCCAGGCCACACCCACCAACACAGAGGCCCACAATTAAAACCAGATCATGTACAGCACAGTTATAGCTTCACTTATCAGTGCCATACAAAGTTCTGTGGATGACATATGTTGTACTGAATTAGTAAAACCAGACCACTTACAGCGTAGTTACAGCTTCATTTATCTCTGCCATAGAGTCAGTTCTGTGGATGACATATGTTGTACTGAGTTATTAAACCAAGATCATTTACAGTATAGCTATACCTTCATTTATCTGTGCCATAGAGAGAGCTGTGTGGATGACATATGCCCTACTGAGTTACAAAAAATAATTTACGACATAGTTATGGATTTATTTATCTGTGCATGGAAATAGTTGTATGGATGACATATATTGTACTGAGCAAGGCAGAAATCTATAACCCGAAAAAGATGCAGCCACTGATGAACAGGGAACAAATATCTGAGATTTAATGGCCCTTGGATAAACTCTCATCTGTTAACCAAAGGGGGCAAAATGGATAGTAATAGCTGACAACTCCGTGAAGAAAACCTGGTTTCCTTTGTTGTGAATAGCTAACAGATCAGCAATGTAATATTGAAGTAACTTTAAAACAAACTTGCAAAAAATGTTGACTGTGTAGAAAAGAAGCTATTGACTAAGAACTTGATATAAAGAAAAATGAACTAACTGTACCCTACAGTTTTTACAAATGCTAGGTGTCAAGGATTGACCTTATAACCCTTGGTATAGTAAAACCATGGTACAGGTATATTTATTTTATTATTATTATAATTATTATTATTATTCATTTTACATTTGATGACCAAGTTTGTCTGTCTGAGCTGATAGCCCTTTTTCAGCTGAGGGCCAGGGAGAAAAGCTCCACAAATTTACAATAAAATTGTAAGTGTAAATGAAAATACTACATGTAAATTAAACTAGTATTATGAACAAAAACATTAACATTTTCAAGTCAGAACAGTAAAAGCATAATAACTATTTACAGAGTTTAAGTGGACATTTGACTTTAGATATATGCAGAAACAGTATACAGAGTGTGTAAAGTACAGCCAAGGTAGTTACAGTTAGTGAAGATCATACAGGTATAAATTAGTAGAATAATTGTTAAGACAGAGTGAAAGGTAATTACTTAGATAAGATGACTAAGAGAGCTGCCACATTACAGAAATAAAACCAATGAGGGCAGGCAGAAGGCTACATAGGTGAGAAGACAGTTTAAGAAGGGTGAGTACAGTGACATGACCAGTAGCTTTTTAGGTAGTTATTATATGTGATATGTTAGACATTTTCTACTGATACAGTTGGGATATATATATGAAAAAAGCAAAGTCAGAATATAAAATGTTTATGTTAATGTAAATGTTAATGTTGGCTTTCAGCCACTAACAATTTTACTGTTAAAAGCTGTACACACCTATGCTATCTCACTTTTATTAAAGGGGTGCATAACCATATCGCAACCATCCCTTTAATTCTTTTATCCTGTTTTCACAGTTTCCTAAAATATGTTGATATTGTATTCTTTTTTGCTGTTTAAATTTATCCTACTTTTAGGTTTGAAATACTAGCATACCAGAATTTACTCAGCATGGTGTTTGCTGTTGAAGAGATCAACAACAGCCATCAGTTACTGCCAAATCATACTCTTGGGTTTCTGATTTATGATTCGTGTTATAATGCCTTTGCATCAATTGAAAGCACATTCCAGCTTCTCTCTGGACAAAAGAAAAAGCCAATTCCAAATTATAGCTATAACAGTCGTCCAAATGTGGTAGCTGTTATTGGAGACTGGCAGTCTTCAGAGGCAATTCCAGTGGCCAGAATATTGGGTCTGTATAAGTTTCCCCAGGTAACACTGTACTGCTTAAAAGAGAGTTATGTGACAGTACTTTTACAGATTAGACAATATGAAGTGATATTTTTTACAAATAAAAAGGTGTATTTGTTTTACCATATGTTCTGTGTTGAGGGACTCCATATTTTTGTTCATATGATGATCATAGTAATTTAACTGTAAACACAAAGCTGTTTTTTTTTTTTCAAATTTAGTGTGAACTGGAATTTTAATTCTTCAGTAAACTGAATTCTGAAGTGTGACTGAACATGTATCTTACATTTATCATCATCAGATTCAAATTTATACATTTTTTTGTTTACTCAAAGGTCAAACAAATAAGAGGTGCGCTTTTCCATTACTGATCAATAATCTTGGCACCAGTCAAGTGGATCTTCAGTGCTACACTTTACGACAGTTTGCTAAAGGAAACTATAGTCTATTAAAAATAAAGCTAATTTGAAACTGATTGTGTAAATGAGCACTATAGCTATTACTATAGCACTACAATTCTCATGGCTACTAATCCTTTCACTAATCACTATCACTGGCGCTATCATTATCACTACCAGTGTCATTATTTTTACTTGTATTAATTGGGTAATCCCACTGGACCCAAGTATTCTATTTCGGGAATGAAAATAAAGCAGTGATTGGTTAAAAAGATTTGCTCAAATTCACATAGAATGTAGATGAATCTGGAAAGCATAAATCTTATAACCTGGGCTACAAGAAACAGTGTTTTTAATAGCTCAGAGCCTTAATTGTCTGTGCTACCAACCAGTCAGCTAGATAATAAAACTAGCACTGTGAGGACTGTTTATCACTGAGAGGGCAGAACTACCAGTGAACATCTCGCAACCAGAAAGTTATGCTTCTTGGCACCTGCACCTTCACAACCACTGACTTACTACATCCCCAGCCTTCCCTCTATTGACTTTTCCTCACGCTCCAAAAGCACCATCTGTATTACTCTTCACAAATTGACCTTTACCAGGCTTCAAACATTATGGGTTTCTTTTTTCTGAAATGAACTTATTTTACCTTTCATAACAGACCATGGTCTCAACTCATTTATTTTACCATCCACAGATACTTTGAGACCTTACATATTATTACTATTGCAGTTATTTGCATAACTCACAGCTGATTCAGTAGCATTCTTAATAATAATCTTAATTAATAGATCACTCTCTGAAAATACAGTTCCAACTGTATGGAAAATGTCTCATATAGCACCAATCTATAAAGGAGGACATTCCACAGAAATATCTAACTTCTGTCAAATAGTTATCTTATCCCCATATACAAAATCAAGGAACGGTGTATACACCGACAACTAATGAGATATCTACTCCAAAATAATCTCTTCAGTCAATCCAGCATGGCTTGAGGCCTGACCATAGCACATCCACTGCATTGCTATTATTCACAAACACAATTAACTAGATCAAGGATAAAAAGGATACCTAGTATCTGCAGTATTCCTGGACTTCTCAAAAGCCTCCGTCACAGTATCACACAATTTATTGCCAGACACTCTATCTATGCTCTACAACCTCACTTCAGTGGTTTCAAAGCTATCTAAACAATCAGAGGCAAGCCATTAAATGGGATAACAAACTCTTCCCTTACCCACAGAACCTAATAGAAGTCCCCCAAGGGTCCATCTTAGGACCTCTACTTTTCAACGTATTCACCAATAATCTGTACACTTCCTCTGCTCCAGAACATTCAATACAATATGCAGATGATTCAGCATTAATCTGCACCTCCCGTACTTTCCAAGAACTACAAAACAAAACTCAACAATTATTCACAGCAAAAGAAACATGGCTCACTAAGTCCTGACTCTTTCTAAATCCCAAAGAATACTAAAATCATAGTCTTTCACTCCAAAAACATCACCTTTAGCCCAGACCAATTTAAGATTCTCGCAGCTGACAAAATTACCTTAGAAACTGTTCAAGACACTAAACTCCTAGGTGTTATCATTGATAACAAGCTTAACTTTGACCTAAATGTCCAACAAAATATCAAGAAAACTCATATAAAACTGTGACTCCTCTATAGAAACAGACAGTTGATTTCCACTTCCACGAAGACCATCATGACCAAAACCTTCCTTTTCTCATCACTACTCTAAGGAGCTTGTATACTACTCAACCTACAAAGTCCACAAAAAACAAATTGAAACAATGCTATATAACAAAGTAACAAAATTTGCAACAAGCTCCAGCTACCGTACTCATCACTGCATACCTCTAAAAGGAGTAAACTGGCTCGAACTATCAAATCACCTTACTTATATACACCTAACCACAATACACAAACTAGTCCATAGGCCTACAGTCTGTTTTGACCTAGTTAACCTTGCCCAACTTTATAAATCAAACAGAACACTGAGATCAGTGGAGAAAAACCTCCTGGAAATCTACAAACCTTCTAGAAACCAGGGGAAACACTTTACTTATACTCTATTGCCTAATTATGGAATACTCTCCCACTCATTATTAGACTAACTACTAGTCCATACCACTACACAGCCCTCCTAAAAGAACACTTAAACAAATCTTGGCTATGCACATGTCTCTCTCCAGGCTAACCCACTTTATTACTTCAGTACCATCCTCCTCCTAAACCAGTCCACCAACAATCTTTATCATACTGTATAAATTCAAACTCCACTATATCTGACTTTCTCCACTCTAATATGATCATCACAACAGGAACATACCCTTAAGAAAACTGTATTACCCACGAAGATTATCTCAGCTTGTGAACTAAAGTTAATTGTAAATATTTATCTGTTTAATACTCAGGTGATACTAAGTATCTCTTCCCATTACTTCCCTTACATATGTAATTTACTGTAATAGTGGAATGTGTAACTTAATGTAATGTTGGAAATTGTGTGATATGTTGCAACAAATTGTCTTGAGCAGAGCTTTTCTTCCCGGACCTCTGCTAAAAACAGGTCATGTGATCTACTCAGACTATCCCGGTAAGCAAAATGTCTAATAAATTAAATAAATAAAGGAGTATACAAGATATTTTTCACTACACTTATATGTTCTCTTAACAGATAAATGATATAAATCCTCCAGATCATGTCATGTTAGCCAGCATTCATAGTAAATGGTGCTGCAGCACAACTTGCCCTACCAAACAGATGAGTTTTATTGCAGTGCAAGCTACCAGTTTATAATCATACACACTCACAAAAGGGCAAATTCTCATTACCTGGGAATTTACATGATTGTAAATAACTCTGCTTGGCAGCTGGAACAACTTCCCAGCAGAGAATTTACTGTTTTTGCTATTATGTAGCACAAGTACTAGGAGGATCTCATACAGACAATGATCTCTAGTCCATAGACATATGTGCACACAAATGCACCTACTCATAAATATCTGTTCATACACACCACAACCATGTATTCTACCTGATGCCATGGGAAATCATTACAAATATTCTTAAAAGCTTACTACATTGATATACTGCTGTGTACAGTGCTAATGACTACCGGGGCCTTTTTAAGCAAAGCCATGTATCCCAAATGTCTGACATGTTCAGGTACCCTTGGTAGTGTAAGCAGGGGCTTGGGAGATGAAACATTTACAGGCTGCCTGTCTCCATTAGAGACATGGGTGCCAAACCAGGGGTGAATTTCTGGTTCCCCATCCGATTGTCCAAGTTACACTTGAATTGAGTTGGGGAGGAACTCTGCTACACATGGGTGGAGAACCTGTTACAGGGAAGGTGTAATCTCCAGGATCTATACCTTTCTGTCTAGCAGGTCATGTTTGTTTATTTAATTGGCAAGTTTTAAGCCTTTAGAATGGGTAATTCTGATGCTGTTTGTTTTGCAGTTATGTATGAGGACAAATAGAGTGCAATCTGACAATGTCAGGCATACATTTTCCTTCATTAGCCTATAGTAGACAGAATACAGGGATAGTGTTTTGAGGCAGTCTGCAAAGAACATATTTTTCATGAACTGTATTTTTTCCTGATGGATTTCTGTGGACATTATAATTATAGGATGTGTCTGGTTAGGTACATACCACATGAGGCACAGTACTCAGTGACTGGTCAGATGACTACCAAATACAGTGGAACAATGACCTCCGTGGACATAGGTGCCATAACTTTGTTTATAAGTTGCAAGAAGAATGATTACAACTGTTCCAACTCTTGGAGGTGTGTTGTCAATATGGGAGGCTGACATTTAGTCTTAGTCCATGACTCTGACACCAGTTATTTGTCTGCGTCAGCCCTTCTTTGGGAACATTTGTGTTGGTGAGGGATTTTATAATTGCTCCTAATTTGCAATAATTTGAAGATTTAGTCATCCAGAGGCCCTTGACACTGGCCTTGTCTTCAGAGAAGACAAAATCCAGAAAGGAATGGTCCCAGGACCCATCCCTAAGGGACTGGCCTCTTTGTAGAGGCTGGTTCCCCAAATTCTAACTTCTTGGGTCCTGTCTATGAGTAAGGTAGCCATACACTGGGTGACATAACAGTTTATACCTAGCCTATTGAGTTTGTCAGTAATGCCCAAGTGGAGTATTGTGTCACGTGCCTTGGCCAGGTCAAGCTAGGCAGTGTGAACCACTTTGTTACATCCATTGCTTTGGTGACCTTCAAAAAGAAGTCCACCAGGTTGAGTAGGCACAATGTGCTCTTGACAAAACCAAACTGGATTGGTTCAAGTGCCTAAAGGTTTCCTATGTTATTATTGATCATTTCCATGATAATGGTTTCCATGGCTTTGCAGATGAGATCAGTGAGATTTGTAGCTTCCTGGATCTTTAGATGGCTTGCCTTTATGTAGAGGGATGACAGCTGCCATACTTCATTCATGAGGCATGAAGCCTGTTTGGAGGCTATACTTAAATAGTGATTCCAGAGGGTTTGACGAGGCATGTTTCAAGCTATTTAGAAGGCAGCAATATGGACATGGGAAAGAAAGAGAGATTTGATATGGTGCAATATTTAAGCAAAGGAAAAAGCAAAATTAATCAACACAAAAAAGGCAGTCCCAATATTCAAAGAGAAATATAAGCAAAGGCATCCAGATATGGGAAATTTCACAATAAAAATATAAGATCACAAAGAGGGAATGTAGAATAGAAGATTAGTCAAGCAGATATTAAAAAAATAGAAGCTGAAGTTATGGAATATTTGCGAAGTAAAGGATTCAGTGTAGAAAGTCTAACACAGGTCATATCACAGCATGATGGACAACTAGTCCCCAAATTAAGGAGAAGCAACAGTAGTGGGAGATAGCTGAAGATCTGAAGAAGAAATATGAACAATCAAAAAGAGTAGCACCAAAATTATTTGAAGAGAATACATGCAAATACATCTGGATGTGGAAAATTTTACAATAGTGTAGTGGTTAGAGTTCTGGCTTTACATGCAGGTGTTCATGGTTTGAGTACCAAGACAGGTAACTTATGTGGGAGGGTGGCCTAATGGTTAAGGTGTTTGCCTTACAAACACAAGGTACAAGGTTTGAGTCTCACAAGGGATAATTGGCTAAGCTTAAAATGGCTCGCAAGGGCAGTTAGCTTAGTACCAATCTATGAACCTATGAACCTATATAAAAAATAAGAAAACAAAGAGGAAAAGCGGTTTAGTAATGGAGAAGTTAAAAAAAATAGAAACTGAGGATATGGATTACCTGTGAAGTCCTGTGAAGTGAAGTCTTTAGTGTAGAAAATTAACTTAGATAACAACACAACAGGATAGAGCAATGGACACCCAAATTAAAGAGAAAGTGGAGCATGAAGCATCTAATCAGTTAACATATGAAGATACCTTGGAGCGTCCTATAGGAAACCAGTACAAATGTTCAGTTGGAGCTATACAGCAAGGGAAAGAACAGGAAACTGTGGCAACTCTGACGCAGTCAATGTCAAGGAGTGATAGGCCAGTGAGTTCCCATATGAAAGAGCAATGGATGACATGAGGTGAAACTCAAGAGAGCATGGCACAAGAATAAGCTCTGGAACTTTCTATAGAATGCATGCAGGAAATAGCAAACAAAGAATGTGCCCTCAGTTTAGAAGAAAATGATCTAAGAAAAGAGTTGCGTGTTGTTTTAGAGATGGATAGACATATTAAGATCAGTAAAGAATAAAATCCAAAATGTTAGAAGTCTGATAAAACAAATGAACATAGTAATTAGGGCGGTTCATAGATATTCATGCGATATAACAGAAGTAAATAGGATACATTACTGTGCAGTCAAATTAATAACAGATAAAGTCCTACTACAAGAACACAGGGTAGTAAGGTAAAAGGTGGGGAGAAATCAAATGCCATCATGGAAGTATCGAAAAGAGAAAACTATAAAGCCATTAAGACAAGAAGTGTCACTGTTAGAAGAGTATAGAAGAGAGAACAGATCAACAAAGATACTCAGAAAGATAGACATGATAAACGCAATGTGCAGTATTATAACTGATCAGGATTTATCATGCGCTATAGCAAATAATAAACAAAAATATCACCACAGGCAGAAAAACTTAGATGATGTACACATAAATACAAAGGAAAAGTAAAAAATAAGCAATTTATTGATGACCCAAAAAAGTTGTATAGAGAACTGGGAAAGAAGGTGAAAGGTTATGAAGATCCAGTGGAACATAACATAGATGCTAAATGAACAGAAGTAAAAGAAAGAATAAAAAAGTGCAACTGTATGGGGTAATGAAATAGGATGAAGCAACTGCCAGAGAGATTGAAACAAAGTTAAGAAAAACCTCTAAATGGAAAACCCCAGGCACAGATGAAGTACCTAACTTCTGGATAAATGTATTAGCATCTTTACACAAAGATTTAGCGACGAGTAAGAACTATTTATATGCACACCACGAATAGACACCAGCCTGGCCAACAACAGGGAAAACAATGCTCCTACTTAAGGGTGAACCTGCAAGCTACACTAAAAACTCTAGACCGGTAACTTGCCTTCCAATGACATATAAACTATACACTGGAATTGATGCCAACAGAGTTTATAGTCATTTAGAAGAAATCTCAATTACGGCAATAGAACAAAAGGGCAATAAAAGAACATCGTATGGAACAAAGGATCATTTGTTGTTAACTAAAGTCATAGTAGTCATTGAGAACTGTGAAAAGGGAAAGAATCTAAGTATGTCATGGATAGACTACAAAAAAACATCTGACTATCTCACATTCATGGATAAAAAGTGTTTAAAATGTATAAGATACACCCTACACTGATAAACTACATCACAGCAACCAAAACCACTTTGATAAAGGACAAATTATTATTCCGGGGATAAAAATCCAAAGGGGGGATATTCCAGGGTGACTCTCTGTCACCACTGCTCTTTTGCCTTGCCCTTAACCCATTAAGCTGTCTGCTTAACAGATTAGGTTATGGCTATAATTTGACTCCCAGAAAGAAAAAAAAGTGTAGACTTCTCATCTTCTCTTTGTTGGTGATTTAAAACTGTATAGTGCAACAGATGAGGAACTGAAAGCACAACTGCAAGTAGTCAAAACTTTTTCAGATGATATAAGAATGTCATTTGATCTTGATAAATGTGCAGAAGCAACCTTTAAAGCAGGAAAGCTGCAGCACCAACAAAACATCAGTTTGGGACAAGAATGTGATATAAAAGAACTTGAACAAGAGGAAGTGTATAAATATTTGGGAATTGATGAATGAGCAACAATAAAACATGAACAAATGTGAATAAAACTCAGTAAGAAATATTTTATAAGACAAATAATTAATCTTGAAAACAGTGTTGACATCTAGGAACAAAGTTCAAGCTATAAACCAGTTTGCTCTTCCTATCCTAACTTACAGTTTTGGAGTAATTGACTGTCCCCAAAGGCTGTTGGATGGATTAAACAGAAAAACAAGAAGGATGTTTCATGCTCATCAAATGATTTATAAAAATCAGTGCATACCAAGATTATATATTCCGCGTTCTGAAGGAAGGATGGGCCTCCCTAAAAATGATTACATTTATAGATCTGCAATGATGGCACTGCATACATACAGTATCTGCTGACCTTCCAAGACCCAAGCACATTGAAAGTTTTGAAACACGAAGACAATAAATCTCAGATAACTTCCCTCCTTAGTCTAGCAGAAGCGTATCGGCGTCAAGCAGGAATGTAAATCAAACCTGAAGTAGATAAAATTCAGGTAGCAACTGAATGTGCCAAAAAACAAAAGAAAGAATATAAGGTGAAGGATCTGATGAGAAAGCAAGAAATGTGTAAAATGCATAAATATAGTTGCAAGTATAGAAAACTCCTGGAACAACCTCATGTTGATGAAGATCAAATGCAGGAGTGGTAAAGAAAAGGCAAATTTAAACCAAAGGATGAAAGGTTAATATTTGTGGCCCAAGACAGTGGATTACATACATATTGATTTACAAAGTCCACTGAACATGTGGGAGAATCAGACAAATGTAGGTTTTGTAAAACGGAGTTGGAAACAGTTGTACACCTTGTTGCTGTTTGTGACATACTAATGGCAGAAGAACTGTATACTGAAAGGCATAATAAAGTGGCAAGGCTGTTGCACTGGGGATTGTGCAAACATTAAATTATTGAAGTAGCTGAAAAACACTGGAAACATGAGCCACAAAGCATCACAGAAAATGATGAAGTCTACATCATATGTGATCACCCATTACCAACAGTTCAAAATACAGATAAGAGAAAACCAGATATAGTGGTTCATGAAAAGAAGACAAAAGTAGTATTGATCGTTGAAATCGCTACACCCAGTGACTACAGTGTTCTGCATACAGAGAGAGACACAAAGTCATACAATATCAGGATTTGCAGACAGAAACAAGAGCAATGTGGAAGAAAGATAGCCAGACAGTTCCAATAGTAGTAGGATCAATGGGTCACTCTGTACATGGGTGCTGCAAAGAGCACTTCTAGCTAACATCAAAGATTGAAACCATACTAATTTCATGAACTTTATTCATGCTTTCACATAGGAATGGGGCCCATCCCTGTCATGGTTTTAGAATCCCAAAAGAGTTAGAGAAACTAAAAAAAGGCAGCCTTTGATGTTGTCAGGGCCCATCAGTGGAGTGTTCCCGGCCTTAGACAGAGCATTGAGGACCTGATCCCTAGTGATACTTGGGGAGTTAAACTTGATGGTATTACCTGAGGAGAACTCTGGGGGAGTGAGGGGGTAATGTTAGAGCTGAATTTGCCTTTCAGGTTTGTTGTATCTTTTGGCTCAGTGTAGGTAGCTCCATAAGCAATGAGCTCTGCACACAATTGTAGTTTGCCTTCGAGTTTGCTGATATAACTAAAGAATGCCTTATGGTCAACCTTGGCCTGGGAGGCCTGATTTACCACAAATATGGCTTTTGTAGACTTGATTTGTCCTCTGAGTTGTTCTAGTTTAATCCAGAAAAAGAAGTGAATTCTGCTAAAGAACGCTCAGCAAAACAAAAAACAATGTAAATATTGGAAGAGCGTTGCACCACAGGTATTAGTATTTCATCTGAGTATTCAAAACTTGCTAAACAACCAAAATGGCAGAAAGACAACTTCAAAACAACAGCTTCAATAACAGGCTTTTACCATGTTGAATCCACAATACATGAAATATAGAGCTGTGCTGTTGTGAATCCACAATACATGAAATATAGAGCTTTTGAATCCACAATACATGAAAAACCTGTTATTGAAGCTGTTGTTTTGAAGCTGTCTTTCTGCCATTTTGGTTGTTTAGTAAGTTTTGAATACTCAGATAAAATACTAATACCTGTGGTGCAACACTCTTCCAATATTTACATTGTTTTTTGTTCTGCTGAGCGTTCTTTAGCAGAATTCACTTCTTTTTCTGGATTTGACTTTTGTTTGCTGTGTATTCCGCACACAGTTTGTAACAGCAGTTTGTACTAAGAGTCACTACCTTTTTACTGCCTTTTCCACACAATGTTTCTAGATTTAATTGACATGGAAAGAAAGAAGTTAGCGACAGGCTTTATGTCTGGCACTATTAATCCGCTGATTCAGTTGAATCTTGCAACAACTGAGTTTTCAGTTGTGGAAACTGAAAAGGTTGACCTAAACTTTGAGTCTATTTTTAAAACAATTGAAAATGCAGCCTTTAAGCTAAAGAGATTACAATGGCAATGTTTCCATATGGAAGCCTGCCTACATCATCAGGTTATTCCTAGAGGTCTCAGGGTTAGATGTATGCCCAGTTATGGAAACACCTACCCTGAGCTTTTGGCCAAATGGCAAGCAATTAATATACAGACAAGTTTCAGTTATATGAAACTGCTGGTTGACTTCTTCAAGCCTCAAGAAGAAGAAATGAGCACCTTGATAGAGGAGAAACTAAAAGAACTTGAAAGTATGAATTTGTCTGATAATAACTAAATGAAATTGGAGAATTTACAGGATAAGCTAACAGCATATGAAGTTAAGCTAAAAGGCATTAAAAGTCAGAAATTAATGAGAGACTTTAATGATATACAGAAAGGCCATTTATTCGAATGGCCTAAAGTCAGAAACTTCAATGAGCATCCACGGAAAGAAGATAGAAATCCAGAGCAGAGAGGTACAACTCTGCACACCAATCATAATAACCATAGATCTCGAGATCTTTTGGTTAGTGCACAAGTCCGTCACCTTGACAAACAAGAGCCTGTAGTCAGAACAGTCCCGAATAGGGTATTGTCACCAATGAAAATGCTTGTGTTATCGAACAAGATCATGACTCAGATGCAATTATTAATGTCAATAATACCAGTCCTTTTAAAAGCACTGGCATCAATGGTCATCCACTAGGAACAATACCTAAGAGAGGAGCACAACATGTGACCATCACAGAGCAGCTCCCTTTTTTAATGATGAACAAAGTCTCTCGAACAGGGAGATCTGTAAGCAGAGAGAGAAAGAAAAGGAAAGTAACTCAATAAATTCTTTAGTGGCTAATATTTCGAACATTCAGCTCACTCTCTCTCAGATGGATCTGTTAGAGAAAGGTCTCAGCTTTATTCCTGCAACCAAATCTACATATGATGAATTTGCACTGGACCTTAGAATGTTTGGAAGGAATCTTACTTTGAAGTATATTTTTGGGGATGGAAATGATAAATGTCCCATTAAAAGTAATATTATGCTCAAGAAAGCTAGCACAGTTGTTCCCCTCAACCACCCAGCTGTGGATTATTTTATTCATGCCTGTGAAGAGGAGTTAATGAGAACAAGAATGTCTCAAAAAGGGAAACAGTTTTTCAATCTAACCAAAGAAGAAAATCAGGCACTTAAAGAGCTTAAAGAGAGGAATGATATTGTGGTTAAACCTGCTGACAAAGGAGGAGCCATAGTGAGCACTGTACTCTGTCATTGGTCTGATAAGTGTTCGGTGGTAGAGGAATGAACTCCGCTCGTACTACAGGACACAAGTCACCAACAAATGATAGATAATTCCAATACTGAAGTGGATGAATCCAAAGCAATAGTTTATTGTTCATCAGAACAAATAACACATCTAAGCAACGTGGTATAAATACACATACACACAAACACCTCATATTAATCAAACAATTTATTTATTATATTTAAGATATTTTGCATGTACCTTGTATTTTTTCCACATATTTTTTCCATATATATATATATATTTTTATGGTAGTCTATATTTATTGGAAGGACTAGCTGTGTTTCACACATTGGTACAGAGTTTACATCTACATATAAATAATTTTAAAATAATTTTAAATTATGATTTTTAAATCATGATTTTGTTTTTGAACAACACTGTTTTTACATATTAGTTCAACGTACTTAGAATTCTTGTTATTAAAGTCAATGGATGTCTTCCATTGTTTAATGTAGGTTCCTTTATTATAGAGTCTAGGTTAGTGTTTATATGCTATTTAGTACTATGTATCTTTAAACCATTTGCCTTTTTCTCTTGATGATTTAATTGTTTGATTAATATGAGGTGTTTGTGTGTATGTGTATTTATACTTAGATGTGTTATTTGTTCTGATGGTGCTCAACTTGGTCACAATAAACTATTGCTTTGGATTCATCCACTTCAGTATTGGAATTATCTATCATTTGTTGGTGACTTGTGTCCTGTAGTACGAGCGGAGTTCATTCCTCTACCACCGAACAGTTATTGTGTATTTATTCTATCACTTTTTATTGGTCTGATAAGGGCAGAGTACAGTGATATAATGGCTCTTTGGACCTAGCTGCCATGCCCTTACTTATAAGTTGCACAACATAAAAGGGTTTTCTCACCACTGTGGCCATGTGGTGGCCAAAAGTAGGGCTACTTTCTATGTGCATACCCATATCCCTGACCACTGGGTTGATTCTTAGGTGTCTATTATCAACATGTTGATTAAGTGAGATAGTTGACTTCCCAAAGGATGCAATTGTGCATTTTTAGCAGTGAGTTTAAGACCATGGCTTTGTCAGCATTTGTTAGCCAGACATAGATCTTCTTGAAGAATGCTAGTGTCTGCAAGGGAGTTGATGGTAACCAACAGCTTGCAATCATCTACAAACTGTCAGCCATAAACCTTCAACATTTGCTTCCATTTCTCAGAAATAGATGCCAAAAAATTAGCCGTCCCAGTACTGAACCCTGGGGCATTCTGCTAGTGACTTGCCTCTGGGTTTAGGTAGCCTTGCCTATTTTGACCTCCTGGAGTGAGTGAGTTGGCTATCCAGCAGGTGACATAAGGATTTATTCATAAATTAGTGAACTTGTCTATAATAAAAAAAGTTTGTAAAAAGTGGAAAAAATGTAACATTACTAAAGATGAATGGGAAATTTTAAACACGTTAAGAGGGAAGTTGAATGATTATGTGTTTAAACAACTGGGCAACTGGGTGTTAATCTCTAGGTTGAAATATAATGAGATGGTGTATAAATTACTGACAGTGAAGGAAGACTATGTTAAATTGTATCGCAACCCAGTTGGTAATTATAATCAGCAGCTTCTTGAAATTTTGGAAAGAGGTGAAAGATTAGGATTCTTGACCAAGGAAAATGTTAGAAAATTGTTTATTGAAAAACCATACGATCCCATGTTTTATGTGTTACCAAAATTACACAAGAATTTAATGGACCTACCAGGAAGACCTATAGTTTTGGGGGTGGGATCGTATTTGCAAAATGTAGGTACATTTTTGGATTCTTTAATGAAAAAATATCTGGTCAAGATGCCTTCACATGTTACTAACACTGAGGAATTGTGTAAAAAAGTTAGTAAAGTGGCAAGATGATTACTACTGGGTTGTGGTAGATGTGAATTCATTATAGACGTATATTCATTTGAAATGGGATTTAGAGGCTATTTGGGACATTATGGGAGATGGACCCTGAACAGCCTTTGTGGTGAGATTGCTTGAATTTTGCTTAACACACAACTACTTTAAGTTTGAAAATGAAATATTTCTTCAATTGAAAGGAAGAGCAATGGGGGCCGCTCATGCCCCCACATATGCCATTTTGTATATGGATTATTTTGAGAGGAAGTTCATTTATTGTTCTGAGTTTTATAAAAAGAAAGTGGTGTTGTTTAAATGATTTATTAATGATCTCATTTTTTTGTGTAAGAGTGACTCTAAGGATTTTGATTCCCTAAAATGTTCAATGTTGAAGGGTGATTCTTGCATGCAATTTCTTGATGTTGAGTTTTATGTGAATTTAAGGAAGAATATCCGGTTTAAACCCTTTAGGAAAGTTACTGCAGTAAATAATTTTTTACATGCAGAGAGTATGCACCCCCCCCCCCACTTGTTAAACTCACTTCCATTAGGTGAGTTTAAATGTATTGCTCGAAATACTTCTGAGAAAAGTTGTAGGATGTAGTCTTTTGGAAATGAAAGAAAGTCCTGTGGAAGGAGGTTATAAAGAAGAGAGCTTACAACAGGCTTTGGATGACACATTAGAGGGAAAACCTGGCTAGAAATAAAATAAAGATGATTACTGCTGGAAAAGTCAGTTCTGAGCCTAATGGAAGTAAGAATTTGTATTTTATTTCAAAATGCTCTGGTTTTTCAGAGATAATTAAAAAGGCAATTTTGGATTTGTGGTATATCGTGTGTGAAGTTAAAATTGTGGGTAATCTGTTTCCAAAATTTGTTAAATTTTCTTATTGCTTAACATGGCTCTTACTAATGTTCCTGAGGAGTTGGTTGGTGTTTTTGCTTGTGGGCATTGTCAAGTTTGTAATTATATTAAGAATATTTCGGTCAGCTGCATTAATGGTAAAAAAATGTGTTTGTAAAAGCAGATTTAATTGTAACTTGTGGTGCAGTTTATATAGTGGGGTGTGGTTGTGAAAATATAAAATGGTATATTGGACAAACAAAAAGAGCTGTTAAAGTGAGAATTATGGAACATCTGAGGGATGTCCATAATAATAATATGAAGACCCCAGTTGCTGAACATTTTGTGAACATGCATGAGGGAATGTTGCCTCATTTTTCTTCAGTATACTAGCACAACCTATCCTATTTAGGGGAGGAGATGTTGTTAAGAAGTTAAATGAGCTAGAGAGCAAATTTATTTTAAACTATAGCACTTTATATCCCAGGGGTCTCAACTTAGAAGTGAATTTGGTGAATTAAATAAGCTTGTTCAAAATGTTTCTTTAAAAATGTTTAAAAATATTTTAAAATGTTAAAAATGTTGAAGGTTTGTTAAATTTAGCATTAAATATATGTAAGATAAATTTATTCAAGATATGTTTATGTATGCCTGTATTATAATGGTGTTGGCACTTAAAAAAAAGCTTAATAAGTTTAATAAGTTAATTGATTATTATTAGTGGGGGTTTCAATCTGTGTATAAAAAGTGGCTGTTTTTCACTGTGCTTTATCCGTTGAAGGCGAAAAGCTGGGGTACCCGTGTGTTACATTAAATAAGTTGAACAGCTTCATCCAGCTTTTTTCTGCTTTTTTAGTTTTGTTTCTTATTTAACATGCCTATAATGCCTGGTGTTGGCAGGTGGTACCATTTACAATAAGTTCTGCGTATTGTTGTGTATTTCCCCTGAGGTTAAGGACATAACTGTAGAATGCTTTATGGTTGTCCTCTACCTAAGAAGCTATTTCTTCTTCAAAATTAGCCTTTGAAGTATTAATTTACCCTTATAGCTGCCTGTTTAGATTGGTCAGGGAGCTTATAGTATGTATGGCTCTGTTCCTCATATGCTTGGCCAAGATTTGTTTTCTTTTGTTGTATATCCAACTGATATTGTGATTCCAGCAGGGTGGCTTGCCTCTTGAATTTGTCTTATTCTTAATATGAGTGGGCACAGCTCATTCTATACAGTTGTCAATATGGCTGTACAGAGATTTTGTAACTAGCTCAGCATATGGGCGGCACAGTGGTGCAGCAGTTAATGCTGTCGCCTCACAGCAAGAGGTTTTCTGGTTCGATTCTCGGCTGGGGTGCCTTCTGTGTGGAGTTTGCATGTTCTCCCTGTGTTCGCATGGGTTTCCTCCAGGTACTCCAGTTTCCTTCCACATTCTAATGACATGCTTCTGGAGCATTTCTCCCAGGGTATCCGCTGAAAACAGGATCTGTGGAACCTAGTCAGACTTTCCTGGTCAACAAATGTTAAATAAATAAAAATATGCTATGGTGTTTATTGAGTTTGGGTGTGCTTGAAATTTAGCTAAGGTGTTGTTTAGTTGAGAGAAAGTAGCCTTGGAATGCTTCCTAAATGTTTTTAGCTTCACAGAATCCCCAGATTTAATTTTAATTTCAAGCAATACTGCGTTATGGTCAGATCTGGTGAGCAAAGACATTATATTGAGTGAGGAACATATTCTTTCTTTTTTTTTTGACATTTGCAGTTGCTGTCTGATGCTTGTTTATTTCTGGTTAGATTTCTATTATCATTCCTTTCAGAAATGCTTCTCCCAGACTAAGGAAAGATGTCACCTTAGACTTATTCTCTTTATGCTTTAGAAGTTTTACAATATTTGGATTTGATGAGATCAGGAAATATGTATGTAGTCGCACAATTTCAATGCTATACATATATAGTCAATTTTAAGAACTGAGTGAAAAAATGTTTGTGCAAACACAAATTTATGTGAGTTCTGGTTAATCGACAATGGAAAGGGTAGGGTAGGGAATTTGTGTGCAATTGTGTGTTTTAGTGATTAGGTAAGGAAATAGATTTAGTGTGTGTGTGTGTGTGTGTGTGTGTGTGTGTGTGTGTGTGTGTGTGTGTGTGTGTGTGTGTGTGTGTGTGTGTGTGTGTGAGTGTTTTAGGGTTAGGTTAGTTTATCAGATAAGACAATAGATTTGGTGTGTGTGGCAGTGGTAGGGATTAGATGTCCTGTGTGCACAAACTTGTATGTGCGCGCGCATGTATGCATGAGTATCTGAGTTGTTTTCTATAGTGGTAGTCTTATGGAAAGGGCTTTTTTAAGGTAAGCTGCACATTAGGATAGGGACAGGGACAGGTTTACAATTAGGGTTAGCACGTATTACTAAGGTGGAGCATTATCACTATTCAGACAAATTTGAGCTCAATATATTATAGAGTTATGGGTAGTACACTGAGAAATTAAATTCCTTTCCTTTCTTCAATGTACTGTGCATTGCTTTGGTATGTTGTTACTATAATGGATAGTAAATGTGCTTTAGTTGATGTTTTTTTATGTCACTCATGAAACAGTTTAACCATTTGTTATATATATATATATATATATATATATATATATATATATATATGTGTGTGTGTGTGTGTGTGTGTGTGTGTGTGTGTGTGTATATATATATATATGTGTGTGTATATATTTATACATAAAAATAAATAAATTTGATAAGCATAAAGTCTAACTTTTTCAATACTGTTTGAGGCCAGTCAGTCACACCAAAGCTGTAAGTTAGAAAAAGGAGATCAAATTGATCAATAGTTTGGGTGTTATACCTAAATATGAAGACTGTATGTTTATATTAACTTTAAGAGGCAAGTGAAATGGTTTGAGACAGAAATGCTAACATTTTTTCATTTTGGCCTTTTCAGAATTAGAATGTTATCATGGGCCGCAATGTGCAGCACAGGGATAATAAACCATTCTAAATTAATATAATCTACACTAAAAATAGCACTCACCACCATCCTGACATTTTTTGGCCTCCTTTCCAATATTTATGCACGTGGCACATACCGGCAATAGAATGTCATGATTCTGTTTCCCAGTGCATGCATTTTCTGAAGGATGTCAAGTCTGAATCTCCAATATCTGTCATTATTTAATTAATTCTGCCCACAGTGGTTCATGCAGATATGGAAGATGTCCTTCCACTAATAAAGAGTAGATTAAAAAAACGACAGTCCCAAACAAGCTCTGTTGTGCATAATCTGATGTTTGTACAGCATTATGCGCTCAGCTATGTAAATGGTGGGATAAACATTTTCTGATGCACTTAATAAGTCCTGTGCAAACATCAGATTATAAAATATAAATAAAAAAAAAACAATAACCATGAATAACTTTTGGAAAAAACTTCTGAGGGCATGAGTTAATATAGTACAACATTTCTGGTGGATGCTCAAAGGCAAAATAAGCATGTTAGGGAAGCTGCATGCCTTCATGCTTTAAAAAATGTCAGCGATGATGTCATCTTGTTGGGATGACTGGTCCATGTTAGGGAAAAGTCTGAAGACCAACATTTTTTCTATTTGAAATTCTTTTTTTTAATTTTAAATAGAAGACATTCACAAATGGGTTTACTGGTGGTCAGAAAGATATCAGAACATTCTGGAAGGCTACTGTGGGTCATGAAGAGGTAAAGCAAACCTTTGAACTTGATCTTTTAGTCTTCTGAAGTATTCCTTGCTAGGCTTTGTTTTTATTTGTTTATTTTAATTGCCAATCCTTCATTTATTCCCATGTGTTTATACACTCCCTCCTACTCATGTTCCTCTATATCACATACCTGTCCGAGAAGCATATTTTCTTGGTGCTGCAGCTTTCTTCTTACAAATATTACTTTTTCTTATTTATCAAGATCAAATATCATTCTTATATTATCTGAAAAAGTGTTAACCATTTGCAGTTGTGCTTTCAGATCCTCATCTGACTCTCAGTTTTGAATCATTGACAAAAAGTAAATAAGGGTGATTTCTGGAAGTTAATATACAACCATAACATAATCTATTAAATAAGAAGCTTAATGGGTTAAGGGCACGATAAAACAAAACTGCAGTGGTAATAATGAATCACCCTGGAATACTACCAGTCGAATTGTTCTGCCTGAGATGATAATTTGTCCTTTGTCATAGCATAGCTGCAAAGTAGTTGCCCTTCTTTTATTGTCGCTGCAGTGTAATTGATCAGTATAGGGTGAGTCTTACACATCTGAAAACATTCCATCGTCAGAATGCATATTGGTCTGTCCTTCTTATAATGGATTGCAGGTTCATTCTTAAGGAAAACTATTGTTTTCTCTGTTGTTAACCAGGTCAGTGTTTGTTTGGGATGTACATATAAGTAATTTTTACACATTGTTAAATATGTATATAAAAATGTTAATACATTTAGCTGGAAGTTAGGCATTGCATTTGGACGCAGTTTGTTTTTCTCAGTTAAGAGCTTTTTTTTTAATCTTGTCTTGGTTTTTCTGGTTGTAACTTTATCCAGCTCCATACCGTCTCTATTAAAATGTCTTACTTTTTTAAATATATGATCAATTTGGTATCTCAAGTTCAACAGGGTCTTCAAAAATGATTCTTCAAAATGTACCTATTTCTTTTTCTTTTTGGTAGTGTTGCTGTTGCCTGCACTTTGTTTCCTAATTGTCTGTAAAACATTTTTGGATCATCAATGAATTGCTTATTTTGGACTTTTCCTTTATATTTATTTGCATATCTTCTAAGTTTTTCTGCTTATAATGATATTTTTAGTTTATTATTGTAAATAGTATATGATAAATCTGGAAAACATTCTGTTTTGATCGCATCTATCTTTCAAAGGATTTTTTTATGATCTATTCCTTTTCTGTATTCTGATACTTCATGTTTTAGGCTTTTTGTTTTATATGATTTATATTTTTTCCTCTATTTGATGCTTCCACTGTGCCATTCTACTTGTTTCCTTCCATTCCTTTGTTACTCAACATTTCTGTGGTAATAATTCATCTGTTATTAGTTTAGCTTTACAGTAATATAATATTGCTTATGTTTGTTATATCACACACATTTCTGTTAGTAGTCCTGATTATTGCTTTCATCTGACTTCCAGTTTTCTAACATTTTTGGTGCTATGTACTTTCTGACATCTATTACCTTCGGCTCTCTTAATATGTTTCTCCATATATATTAAATCAAGCGTGGCTTCCCCGAAATCATTTTCTTCTTTACTGAGACTATCTTCTTTGTTCTCTGTTTCCTGCAATTTTCCTTGTATATTTCTAACTGGATTTTCAGGCAAACCTTCTACAGAAGGTTCCAGAACATCGTGCTGAGGCTTTCCTTTTACAGATGCTTCCTGCTCCATCTGTTGCTCCTCCATTTGCGGCTTCATTGGATCATCATGTTGCAGTATTACTTGAGTCAGAGTTTCCATTGTCCCCTGCTCTTCCCAGTGTTGTATAATAGTAATGGGACTTCAGTGTGAGTTTCCTACAGAAGGCACCAGAACATTATTCTGTGGTGTCTCTTCTTCAGATGCATCTTGTTTCATCTGCTGTTTCACCATCTGCACATTCAGTGGCCCATTATATTACAACATTGCCTGTGCTGAAGTTTACACATGAAATCCTTCATTTGGTGCTACGTTATTTACCTTGCCTTTCTTCTCACCATAAATATCATACTATATCAGGTCTCTTTTTAATTCAGATGTCCATGTTTCTTTTTATAACTTTTAATAATTTATGTTTTTTGTGCTTAACCTTTTCATAAGCTCGCATTTGCTTCTTTTTCCTGGTAACCCATTTTTTTTTTAAACATCTTTATTGAATTATCACTTGTGACATAGGTAAACTTACATTTACATAAAAGTAACCAAACCATATTAACAAGTTCACATTTATAAACATTATACATCACATATAATCAAATAAACATTACATAAATTGTTAAATATAAATTGATCCTCCTACTAGAGCAAGGCGGTTTAAGATTAACCGATTTGAAGGGATATGTTAGAGTTGCACAGTTAAAGCTCTTATATATGGCACAAACAGAAAGCTGCAATTCAAAGTGGAAAGGGATGATGATGAAGTAGAAGGGTAATTCATGAAATAAGGAAAGACTGGGATTTTGGGCATGGATCCTTAAGGAGAATAACAGTCATAGAGAATATTACATTCATAAAGTAGTAGATTAGAAAGTATACTAAGAACTAAGCCAACATGGAAATGAAGAATGGAAATTCTGCCAATAAGGATGACTGTAATTAGTGGTACAGAAAATAGGCAAGAGAGGGCTGGAATTTACTAAATGAAGTTAGCAAAGACAAGGATTGGGAACAGATAATTAGAGTCGGAAAGGTAATAGAATTATAAGAAGATATTTGGATTGCAGACTAGAGAATGCCTTCCCTTTCAGGAATTGATATAAACAAATATAAAGGGATAGGAGAATCTTAAAACAAATACCTGCACTGGTTGATGTTTTTAATTGAATCTAAAATAGAATCTGCTGTTGAGAAGGGGATATTTAGTAGGGTATATAAAATACTGCATAATAACTATAGGAATCAACAAGATTAGGTCAGAAAAGATTGGGAAGAGACATTACATAAGCAAAGAAACAATGGGACGACATATGTATGGCTCACAAATAAGCAAGACAATAGAGAAGATTTTGGATTTTTGCCTCGAAGTGTTTGCATAGATACTTTTATACCTCAAGCAGACTCCAAAGACTTCTTCTCAGTAGATGGCAAATGTAATGATTAATGAGAAATAAAGAGTTCTCTAAGAGGATATGCACTCAGTGAGTAATGAGTTGGAAGACTTTAAAATTTCCCTGTACTCTGCCATGAATATTGGGTAACTAAATGAGTGTAACAAGGGAATTTTTTTTTTTTAATCTGCGATAAAGGGTATGAATTGCCTAGACACATTAAGGCCTTGTTAAGTTTACTTCTGGTGGCTGCCAAAAAAGCAATTACTAGAAAATGGAAACCACAGTCTATATCAACTATATTTGAAGTAGTGAATATTGCAACAGTGATAAAAGGAAGTGGGATCATTAGAAAAGGGTAGGAGTAAATTGCATAAATAAATGGAAATTGTGTTGTGAGAATAATACATGCAAAAAAAGTTTTAGAGGCGGAATGAGGGTTTAAGAGATGGTGACCCAATGTTTACTGCCCTGAATAATGTTTAAAAACAAAAAAAGTACAGTGGCATTAGTTAAGTATCAAGAATGAATACTTTTGTAAAACGAAAACAAAAGTAAATAGTTCTGTTAGAATTCTTATCAGACTCCAGGAGTTTTACTCATGACTAGCAATACTCTAGTTTTCATTTTATTAAAATGTTCATTTTTGGAACTTAGTTGATATGTTTTTATTTTCATAGGTTCATTGGTTCAGAGTTTTTTTTTTAATTTTAAGTTCCACATTATACACCTGTTCATATATTTTTTCAGTTCTTATTAATGTTTCCATGATCTGCTACATTAGGAATCTTAAATTATTCTTTGCAGCTTTTAACAGTTCCTCTTGTGCAAGTACTTTTTTGCATCTTTTACTCTTACAATTTGTCCTCTGTCTGGAATTCTATTTTTCTGAGTAATAGTAGCAACATTTAATTTCTGCCTTCTCCTCTATAATTGACTTTATTGTCTCTATGCCACTTGCTTGGCTTATCACATTTTTATGTTTTTTTTTTTTTTTTGGCTACTTTTTTCTTCTACTACATGGGCACAACTCTCCCCCTGAACCAGGCATAGCTATCCAACAGGAATGCTTCCATGTTCTGAGGATTCTACACTGCCTTTTTCCAGTCCTGTAAAAAGTGCATACACCAGGAGTGGGCATTTTTTATTCTGGGACTTATGCACTCAGTCTTCTTTCTTCTTGCTTGATCCACATTTTCCATGACATACAAAATCTGTTCTATATGTCAGTGTCATCTTGGTGAGATTTTGCAAAATCAAGGTCCACGATGTGAAGGTACCCACCAAAACCTGATGAGGAATTCAGTTCTAGCAATGCTATTCTCTTTTTATTGCTAATTCTGCCTCTCTATTAGGGCCTCTTCCATCTTTTCATTTTGTTTTCACTGTGGGTGCTCCAGTGTGATTCTGCTTAGTGCATTAATGTTGGACTAAGATATTTCTTTAATGAGTTGCAATTGCATCAGATGGCAACATCCACTGTTTTGCTATGATAAAATATTATTATTGGCAACATGCCATGTCTTCAACGGCATGATTTCAAGTGGCTAATTTATGAGGTCAAATTCAGAGGTGTGTTACACTGGAAGCTCTGAAGTTACAGCTGCAATTTTAGCTGTGTTGGTTGAGCCGAATACCATGTTGCTACTACTAAAATGTTTCATAATGAAATCTCAATGTGGAATAGAGATATAACATTTTAATGTACTGTCCTTGTGGATTAATTCATATGCCTTCACTGCTACAGTCTGACATTTTGCATATGCTTGGTTTTCATTGAGTCTTCTGCTCAGTATACTGTTTACAGCAATGACCTAAAATTTCTTTGCTGACCTGTCGTTGCATGGGAAGTAAACATCTTATGTATTTCTCCTGAGCACAGAAGTTCTTTTGTCACTGGACTTATGATTCTACCATTTAGATATGTGTGCTGTAAATTGCATTATAAGGAGACACAGCTGTGTTTCTATCTTTACATCTAGAACCCACAACTAAGTGCATTTTGTGGCTGAAGATTATGATATACTATTCAGAGAAATTTGATATAATACTTTGTATGTTTACAGAAAAATGTTTTATTGAAAGTTACTAGAAATAGTCCTTTTCAGCTATTATGATGCATTGGTTTTGACATCCACGTCACATACAACAAAGTATCATTTGCATTTTCCCAAACTGAAATACTCACTATGTATCTGACTGATATCATTAGTGTGATCTTATGACATGAAAATGAAAAAATATGTTCTTTTCTGGGAAAAAGTAATATTTTTCCATATTTATATGTTATAGCAAAATATTTAACATGGTCTGATAGGCATGCACATATTTTACATTCTGTTTTGTATGAATCTTATGCAGGGTACTTATAAATGTTATAATTGCACAGCTTGCAGATACATCAGTGAAGAACCTTACATTTTTCTGTCTCATTCTGCTTATATTTTGTGAGCAAAAAATAAATAGATACACCTGTAATACCAACGGTATTACATACATAGCTCTCTGCTCAGGGTGCCCAAGATTCTATGTAGGTATGACCACCTAAAGCTTGGGCAAAAGGATAAAAGAACATTGTTATGCTTTTAAAATTAAAGACACTAGAAATGCTCTTTATAGACACTCAGACAAATGTTTACAATTCAAAAAGCTTTTGTTTGCTGTGGTGGAATCAGTTCCAGAAGACTGGGGGGTGGGTGGCAACTATAAAAATGTTGTTGAAAGAAAATAAACTTGTTGGCAAATAAAACTAGCTGCTGACAAATCCCCTGATCTAAATGACCACATTAATATAGTGTTTTCTCAAAGAATGCAGGCTTGCTATCACTTAAAGGGTTAATACAACTAATAATTTATTTAAAATTTTAGTTTAATTGATTAATTGTTTTATATTCTTATTGGATGGAATGGTTTCAACTTGGAGCATATAAAGATTTGTTTTGTATTTTTTAACATTCTTGATAAAGTCTGAGGATGGAAGTGATATTAAACCAAGAATATGCCAAAACATTGGTCTCTTTTGTGCACTCAAGTTCCTTTTTTTGTATTAGTTTTGATATAAACCTGGTTGAACTTTGCTTCATTTTTTTTTTTTTTGGCTGTTATCTTATATTGAAAAAGCCAGATGGCAGGCGTAACAGAAGATGAAGTTTTAAATGTGTTGATACAATCAGTACCTGACAGCCAAGCTAAAATATTGGATGACTTAATTGTTGTTTTCTGAAATGTAAGAGATCCCTTGCAGCATTAACCCAGGACCGTGATGATAGAATTCAAGGTACGTCAGATGTTCCCTGTGAGGTGATTGATTCTTTAGATGGTGAAGAAAGTGTGGTCAGTTTTTCTTTGGGTGATTGTAGAAGTGAAGACTCATCCTTCAATACTGAGCAACAACTACAACCCTTTCAGCAGATGTTCCAAATATGTTAAAGGAACTTTTAAGTGAATTAGGAAGATAGCTCAAAAAATATCAAGCAACCATTATTGAAATAAAATAATTTGAACATTGTGGTCACTTAAACATTGTACCAAAGAGGTTAATAATTTTAAAGCACCTAAAGGTATCCTTATGGATAGCCCTTTTTTAAAGAATCTCTAGAATTTTTTAATAATGTTGGGCTAGAGTTTCTCAAAGTTTTAATATGTAACAACTATGAGAATTTGAATTCTGTGAGAGATGAACTAGAACAACAGGACACCAGGGTAAAATACATATACAGCTGTTTGCCTACTGGGCAAACAGATCAATTGTTGATGTCATTTTGGTGGCAATTCACCTCACATTGGAGGATCTTGAAGAGAAGAACAACTATGCCAGGCTGTTGTTCAAAGATTTCAGCTCAGCATTCAATACGGTGATTCCAATGAAACTTATAGAAAAGGTAATCAACCTTGGCATAAATAAAGAGCTGTGCAACTGGATTCTCAATTTCCTGACTGGAAGACTACAAAGAACCTGTGCTGGTAACAACACTTCAGGGAGTATTACAATCAACACCAGAGTACCCCAGGGCTGAGTGCTGAGTCCTCTACTATTCACAATCCTTACCCACGACTGTTCTGTGAAAGCTAGCAACAACCACATCATCAAATTTGCAGGTGACATCACAGTGGTAGGACTCATAAGTGCTGATGATGAAAGTGGGTATAGGAATGAAGTCAACTCCCTGACTGAATGGTGCAATAGCAACAATTTGGACCTGAACATCAATAAAACAAAAGAAATTATTATTGACTTCAGAAATAGCTCTGCCATGCACCTGCCCCTCAAGATCAATGGTGAAGAAGTGGAGAGAATCCAAACTACAAAGTTCCTGGGGGTACATATATCAGAGGATCTTTCTTGCAGTACAAACACAGGCCAGCTAATTAAAAAAGCCCACCAGTGACAACACTTCCTAAGAAGGCTGAGAAGACCAAAGCTCTCTATGAATGCTCTAATTACCTTCTATAGAGGAGCCATTGAGAGCATTATCACCAGCAGCTTGACTGTATGGTTCAGTAACAGCACAATGGCTGAGAGGAAGAACCTGCAAAGAATAATAAGAACAGCAGAAAAGATTGTGGGCACTAGCCTTCCTACCTTAGAGAGGTCTTTGAACTGAGATGTGAAAAGAGTTCCTGCAAATTACTGAGTGACACTTCTCATCCAGTGTATGGTGAGTTCACTAAACTTGCTTCAGGTAGAAAGTTTATTTATTTATTTTATTTTATTTTATTTTACATTTGTTGACCGGGCTAGTCCAGCTGGATAATTTCCATTTTCAGTGGAGGCCCGGGGAGAAAAGCTCCACAATTAAAACAAGGTTAAACATTTAAGCAACAATGCATACATTTTAGTGTAGTAGAAAATGCAGCGAAAAAAAAAACAGGTAAAAAACAAATAGCCTAAGCTATATATTCATATTTTTTTTTTTTTTTTAGAACAGTACAGTAATTTAGTCATTTGAAATAGCAGGGAAAGATAGTGATTTTTACGTAGGGAGGTATGGCTGAAGAGCGAAGAAGTCATTTAGTCTGGATTGGTACAGGAGCAGAGCCAGAAGTTGTTAAGATGTAATAGAAGTTGTTTTTTGAAAAGTTGAAAGGAGTCTAGTGAGGTAATGTGTGGGGGGAGGTTATTCCATATTTTCCCTATGGAGTTTGAAAATAGACAGTTACCTGCTGAATTTGTAATTCTAGTTGTGGTGACTTGTATCTTTTCGCAGATCATAACTGTTTCAAGTTTTTGTAGGGAGTAAGGAGGTTACTGAGAGCTGGTGTTTTTGTTGGTTGATAAAGAATGTTATGTGTAATTAAGAGTTGTTGATAGATATGCTTGTTAGGTAGGAGTTGTTGATAGATAAGCTTGTTAGGTAGGAATAATAATAAGTTACGGAGTATCCTCTGCAGGACCTCCAATTCTTGAACAGTTTTTATCCAACTGCAATGAGTCATTAATGCAGACATAAGTCTGGATGCATCAAAACTATAATAGGTTGTTACACTCTCATTCTTTTTTTTTCCATACAGTAATTCTATTTATTTATTGCATACTAAAATGAAAGTATTCTCATTTAAGTGCAATTCCAGTCGCTTCCTTATGTGCAATATCACCCAATCTCACCTCGGTGTATAGTGTACTTTTCTTTTCATGTGTTAATTATCTAGTAGTCAGTGTTATCCAATGTAATATATAGTGTACACGCATGTGCAGCAGCTACTTAGATATTTAGTTTTGTAGTATAGTTATTGTTTATTTTTCAATACCTATCATGGCTGTCTTTTTGTGTTTGTTTTCTCCTGAAAAAGAGCTGAACCTCAAAATTTTGTTTATGTAGCACTTGTGTTTCCTAAATGACAACAACATTTATTTTCAATCTTTTGAATATACTGCATTTACAATGGACTATGGAAGTTTATTGGTTTCATTGGACTGCTTTGAGAAAACTATAGTTGTAAGGAAACAAAAGGAAATTGAATGAGACAATTATGCTTATGAGAATGGTATGGCTTATATTATTCCTGCTAAAAAGAATTTTACATCTACAATCCAGAAATTTGCTATTCCTGCTAATTCTACTAGCTCTAATGCAACAACAAGAAAGATTGATGTGGTTACTTTAAAATTTCCCTTTGAGAACAGTGGAATTGATTTCACACAGTTCAGTAATTCCATGGAGCATGCAGGAAGTAACCACAATGATAGTGGAATAGATTTTCCCCACTTTCAGGTTTCCAGTGTTGAAATTCCAGAACTATCACTTTATTCCCCCAATTCCATTTCTAGTGTAGAAGAAAGTGAGCTTCCAGGAAAACACTATGGTCAGGGAGGGGGAAAGTTTACCAAAATGCAGCAGAAGAACAACAAAGAAGAAATGATAAAAAATAGACATAATGTGAGTTGTAATATGAAATTTTGTAATTTGTCTGATACAACATTAAATGAACACCATCTACAAGTGCTAGAATATGGTTTTAGCTTTATTTCTAGCCACAGAGCTGGCATTACTTGTAACTTAATAGAAATTAAACTTTTTTCTAGAAAACATAACTTGCAATATATTTTTAAATACATTCATGGAAGGAGTGCTCATAGAAAACCTTCTGTTTTTAACCCAGTATTACACCATACTATAAAGACATTTGAAACTTTTTTTGTGAAAATGAGATAAGACAACCTTTGTGAATGAATAAACATTTTTTTTTAATTTAAGCTCAGAGCAAATGAAAGCATTAAAAGAACTAAAATATAATTATGAAACTGACAAGGGGTGGGCTGGTAATTATGAGTGTGGTGCAATATAATACTGCTATTAAACAAATGCTTACCAATATACAAGAATATGCGGGGACCAATGGATGTGAAAGACAGAAAAGATATTCTTATATCAGAGACTGTCTTTATGAAATGTTACTTAATGGAAACATGGATACGGAATTGTATAATTTGCTTGTTGTAGAAGGCTAGGAGTGCTTTTTGGTGTACCAAAAATTCATAAGCATCCCGCATGCCCCCTTTTAGACTTACCGTGTCAGCTTCAGGAAGCAATACTAAGGGCATTTCTTCATTTTTTCACTCAGTACTAAATCCTTTAGTTCAGCAACTTTTACCATACATAAGGGATTCTTGGGATTTTTGAACAGCTTCAGAGAATTTATTGAGAGATCAAAATACTCCTCCAGTAATACTTCTATGCATACTATTAACATAACAACCCTTTTCACTTTCATCCCTAAAGAGAAGGGTGTGGAATATGTTAGGAGTTTTTAACACAAATACACTAACTTGGAGAGCAATCATGTTTATTTATACTGTTCTCTGCCTGACATTTTATTTAAAAAATAATTTCATTTTGCTTAATCCAAAAATTTATAAACAAAGAAAGGCATTGTTTTGGTGGCAACAGTGGCCCCAACATTTTCAAGTTTAGTCCTTGGTTAGTGGGGGCTAGAGATTCTACTAGGCTTCTTCAAACATTCTAACATTATATATTACAAAATATTTGTGGACAATTTGTTTTTCATCCTTCAAGGTGAAACAGAAAATCATCAGGTCTTTTTAGATGGTTTGAATTCCGACACATCTTTTTTACAGTTTGTCCTAGGGGAAGTGGGAGAAAAAGTAAGTTTTTTAGATGTGGAATTATGGTATGACAGTACTACCTCAAGATTTCATAGCTGTATACATCACAAAAGCATCTTTACAAACCACTATTTAGACTATTGGAGTCACCATCCAACACATTCCTACTGGACAATTCATTTGGGCCTCTATAATGGACAGTTTAGATATAGATTTTGAAAGGAGATAGAGGTTATTGGCTCTTTGTTTTTACATCGAGGGTATGATAAAGAGCTTTTATTACATACTGATGAACAGATATAATCAAAACATAAAACACAATTTGATCATATTTTGATATATATATTCTCCAAAAAGATTAGTGGGTCTTTAGTACATATAATAAAGATGAAACGCAATATAATATAGCACCTAGATCTTGTTTGGATATGACAGTGGAGAGGGAAATTATCAAAAATATTATACATAATAACTGGAAAATTATTGCTGGGAATAGAGACATCTCTAGAGTATTAGGAGAGGTTCCTGCATTTGTGTACAAGAAATGTCAATATATTAAAACTTAGTTGAAAGGAATTACACATATATTCTGCCACCATTTGCACAAAAGAGACAGGGTCCTTATAAATGTTATGATGGTACAGTTTGCAGATACAGCAATGAACCTTACATTTTCTATCATATTATGCTTACATTTTGTGGGCAAAAAGTACATACACCTGTAATACCAAATGTGTTTTATATATATATATATATATATATGTGTGTGTGTGTGTGTGTGTGTGTGTGTGTGTGTGTGTGTGTGTGTGTGTGTGTGTGTGTGTGTGTAGCTCTCTGCTGAGATTGCCCAAGTGTCTATTTAGGTATGAGCACTAGAAGTTTGGGCAAAAGGATAAAAGAACATCATTGCAGTATTAAAACTAAAGACTCTAGAAATGCTCTTTATAGACATTCAAACAAATGTTTACAATTCCAAAAGGTTTTGTTTGCTGTGGTGGACTCAGTTCCAGAAGACAAGAGGGGTGACAACCTGCAGCTTCACAAAAGACACACTGGCTTTAAATTTCAAATTATTGACTATGTGGACCTTTTGGAACTGGAAGGAGATAACCCCTAATCGTTTAGAAAAACGTGAACTACTGTGGCAGCTGAAATAACTCTTTTTAGAAAACCGGGGTTTAATTATTATTGCTCCTTGAAAAGCATACTAGATCTCAGAAAACTGCACCACTGTTTAAAAGACTATTAAAAGGCTGATATGGGATTGATTAATGTTGACATTACTTCCTTATATTGTATTTAAAAAAAATATCAAACACTGTTTACTTCTTTTAGCACTAACTTACAATGTTATAAACAACATACTTTAGGCGGCTAATATATACATTAATCATTTTTGATGGCTCCACATTAAATTTATTTATTTTATTTATTTTACATTTGTTTACCAGGAAAGTCCAACTGGACACAAGTCCTTTTTCAGCGGAGGCCCAGGGAGAAAAGCTTGTTGTTCACTTAACAAAATATAGAACAGCACATCATAAAAAAAATCATTGAGCAGTACATTATAAAAAAAAATCATAGAGCAGTAAATGCTAACAATCCTGATATATATACAGTTAATGCAAAGGAATAAGCCGGAAATACAACACTGGTAGGTAGTACAGATGCAACATTAATAGGTAGTACAGATAATGCGAGAAGGTTGTGACTATACAATGAGAAGAATACTATATTTACATGAAGAGGTGGTACTATCTATATATATATATATATATATATATATATATAGCAGCCCACTTCACTGAAAGCACATTTGACTGAAAGCTCATTTGGTTGAATTACATTTGGTCAAAAATGGAATATAGCCCCTGCTAGACTGCAGTGCGACCCTGGAGTGAGAATATAAAGTTAGGGGTGGTGTGAGGGACACAGCCCCCCACATTTTGCAAACAGTTTTTACTGATGTTATATGTTTCAATATATTTTTAATGGATACACATGTATGTAATAGTGCATAAACTGCAATTATGTGGTGGGCTGTGCCCCCCCCACACTCCTCCTTACTTTATATTCTCACTCCAGGGTCACACTGCAGTGGGCCAGGGGATAAATTCCATTTTTGACTAAATGTAATTCGACCAAATGAGCTTTCAGTCAAATGAGCTTTCAGTGAAGTGGGCTGCCTGAAATCATTTTCGACCAAATGTAATTCGACCAAATACAGTAGACCTATAAATATATATATATATATATATATATATATATATATATATATATATATATATATATATATATATATATATATATATATATATATATATATATATATATATATATATATATATATATATTTTTTTTTTTGTAAGTCAAACCATTAGGCCACCCTCCCAATATATATACACAATCAGTATGTCTTAAGTAGCATGGATAACAAGAATTTATGGTTTGAGTGAAATAAAATAGCATAGGACAGAATGCTGGAGAGATAGAAGATGTTGGTTATAATGCAATGGCTAGTTCTGATTTCAAGACTTATGAAGACCTAAGGAGGATATACAAAAGTGGATTAAAGCTACTATGAAAGGGACTGTTGGATATCATGTAGGGTTGCAGGGACAGATCCAGGAATTACAAATGTGTGTTTTAAGAAGTATTTCAAATTGAGGGATGGAGCAGTTGGTAGTAAGAGAGGTTGGGAGTTTATTCCATAATTTGGAAATGTAGTTTGAGAATAGTGATTCACCAGCAGTGTTATTTGCTTTGGAGACCTGTAGGAGGGATTTGTTAGAAGAGTGGAGATGCCTAAAGGAGTTGTATGGTTGTAGGAGGTTATGGTGAGCAAGAGTTTTATCTGGGTGATGGAGGATTTTGTGAGTAAAGGTAAGTGGATAAAAGTACAATAACTGTGGAAGTTCCAGCCAGTTTAGTTGTCTGAGGGATGTGCAGAGATGGGATTTATGTGAAGCACCTGTTGCAAATTTGGCTATCTTATTATAGCATGATTTCAATTTGGCAAGGTCTGATTTGTGGAGGTTGGTTAGTACTGGAGAGGCATATAGGAGAGCAGAAAGGTGGTGAGTGTGGGCAATAGTGGGTTTGGTATTCTTGGTAAGGAATCTATTATTCCTATACAGGAGACCAAGTTTGTTGTGGACCTTTTTAATGGTTTGGGCAATATGTATATCAAATTTCAGATTGTTGTCTATTTCTACAGCTAGCAGTTGTGTGTGTGTGTGGGGGGGTAATGATGATATTGTTTTTGGATAAAATCCTAAAGGGTTGGGAGGAGGTATTGTCTGAGCAGGAGGGAGTTTTACCTGGATGAAAAAGGAGGAGCTTTATTTTAGTTGGGTTATGGACAAGGTGAGAATTTGTGAGCCAATTTTCAGCCAATAGGAAGGATATCTGGGTGTATTTGTGGAGTGTTTGTAGAGAGGAGGCTGGGCATATATGGATTGAATCATCAGCATATTGGACTATGGTGGCCTGGGGTGTGGAGGTTTGGGGATGATTGGTAAAGATAGAAAAAAGTAGGGGCTACAGTATGGAACCTTGGAGAACTCCTATATGTACTGGAAGGAGGGGATATAGTTGTTGCTGCCAGAGTGTGGCTTCTTGACATTATGTGATGTAGTTTTGGAACCAGGAGATGGAAGAGGTAGAGAGGTTTAAGGAGGAGAGGATGTTGATTAGTTTGGGGTGGTTAACCATGTCAAAGACCTTGGACATGTCTAGAAAAATTGCAGATACGTATAGTCCGTTATTGCTGAGATGGTTGACTGTGTTGGTAAAGGACAGCAGGCTGTGGTAGTGCTGTGAGAGTGGCAGAAGCCATGTTGGAGTTACCTCCTTTGTGTAAGGGTATGATGTGGGAAATTTTCCAGATAGTGGGGACCCTACTTTCAGTGATAGATCTACTTATGAAAATGGTTACAGAGTAGACAATTCCTTCTGCAGCAATTTGAAGGAATTCTGCAGAGAGGTTGTTGGTTGCTAGGGAGGTTGGTTTGAGTTTTTTTAGTAGTTTTTTTGGGGTGTGCAGATAGAGATTGGGTGGAATGAAAATGGGTTAATAGAGGTTTGAGTATTTTGGTTTGTGGCAGTAGTAGGGTCATTATAATAGAGCTGAGAGTTTGCAAGGGGTTGTACTGAGTCAGTGAAGTACATGTTAAATTGAGTTGCTTTGTTTTCTGTGTTATTGGATGTTGATGGAGAGGGTGTAGCTGATTTACCAGAGTGTAGTATGGTGCTGACTGCAGCCCAGAACTTTAGTGGATTGTTTTGGTGTTTTCTTTGAATATTATGGTAGTAACTGGTTTTATCACTTTTCACTAGTTTTTTTTGGCTTTGTTACAAAATTTTATGTAAGTTTGCTTTGTTACATGGGATTTATTTTTATGAAATTGAACCCAGGCCTTATCCTGTGTCTTAAGAAGAGATCTGCATTCTTTACTAAGCCAGGGAGCATTGTTAGACTTGATTCTAATGGTTCTTGGTGGGGCATGTTGGTTGAGGATATTTAAGAAGGTGGAGTTGAAGGAATTAACTGCTTCATCAAGAGGTAGCTGTCTGAGAGTTTCCTAGTTGCAGCTTTTGAGGGAGGAAATAAAGTTGTTTGAGTTGAAATTCCTTTTATCTCTAATTTTTTGGAAGGTGGTCTGATGGATTTGATGGGCTTTTGTGCGAATGACAAAGGTTGGCTGATGGTCACTTAGGTTATCAGGGAGACATCCTGAGTAATATATTAGGGATTGTTTGCTTACTAAGGTCCAGTCCTATATGGATTGTCGACCGGATACTTTGTTCTAGTGGGAGATGTAATTAGTTGTGTAAAACCATCTAGGTTAATATGTGAATTTGGTTTAGAGGAGGAGCATGTTACCCAGTTAATGTTGAAATCCCCTGCAAGGATTGTCTCTTGGAGAAGTGAGTTAAATGCCCAGTGTATTATGCATTCTAGTGTTGGAACATTATTTCCTGGTGGAATGTATCTGCCAAGGATATTTACTTTTATTGGGGTTGATTTTGAGTCTAGCAATTATTATTTCTGTGTTTGCAAAATCAGGGAGTTGTAAGTGTACTAGATCAAGTGATTTTTGACTAGGATTGCTACACATCTTTCTTTCCTAGGTAACATATCTTTATGTAGTATACTGTAGCCTGCTGCTGTCATTTCACTATTGTTAATAGTTGGCTTTAACCAGGCTTCTGTTAGTATAATAATGTCTGGGGTGTAGAGGGAAACGGTGCCATGTAGGTTATGAGCTTTGTTAGTGATACTCCTGGAGTTAATATTAAGGAGGAGAAAGGATGATTTGTGTCTTTTATGAAATAGATCAGGAGTAAAAGAAATGGAGCTATGTGAGCTGTTGTTTCTCCGGGTGGGGCCTGCATTGGGGTGTGTGTTTGTGGGGCTTAGACTGGGATGTATATCTCCAGAGCAGCTTAAAAGGACAGCTAGATGTAATAGAAGTTTGTAGAGTTTAAGGTGGTGATGAGTAGATGGTAGGGAAGAAGTGGCTTTAGATAGTAGCTTGAATCTATGGTAGACTATGTAGGTCATATTGCTACTTTAGATTTTAAACTGACCACTTCTGTTACACTTTTGCCTTTTAGGCACTGAAAGTCTGATAGTGCACATAATGTGCATGGGCCTTTTTATTTTTCTGTTTTAAAAGTTGCAATTACTCTGTAGTGCCCTCTTACATACTCAAACCAAGTGTTTTGTTAGTTAGATGCCATACTTTCACAGATCACCATGGCCTTACTGCTTTATTTTTAACATTTATCCCTGCATTTCCAGTTTAGCAATTATTTTTTATGTTTTTCTCATCCTACTTAGGTTTTCAGTTATATATCTATACACGTTTATTCATATTATGATTTTTTTTCACACACAAACCTACTGAAGTATTTATTTGATACACAAGTGATCTTTGTTAAAAGCTGTATATTTATTAATATTTATTCTGGTAGATATCCATTGGTAGATCTTTTTGTAAGTCAGAAAGTAATTTTTAGTTAGATAGTTTCTTCTGGCTGTATCCTACATGAACTCAGGCATGGACTCTCAGCTTCATTAGACACCCTATTCAACCAAAGCCTGAGCACTGGCTTCATCCCAGCTGAATGGAGGACAGCCACTGTCATCGCTGTACACAAAGCTGGAAAGTCCACTGAGTCAGGCAGTTATAGGCCCATCAGCCTAACTAACCTGATCTGCAAGGCCATGGAATGCATTATCATGGACCTTATAAACAAGGACAGTGGCAACCTCCAAATGCTTGACCCCACACAGTTTGGTTTTGCCAAAGGGACATCATGCCTGTTAAACTTGGTCAACTTCTTTGAAACAGTCACCAAAGCCATGGATGAGGGGAAGACGGTGCACACCACCTACCTTGACCTAGCCAAAACCTTTGACACTATTCCCCACTCAGGCATAATAGATAAATTCTCCCAGCTAGGCATCAGCCTGTATGTTACCCAATGGGTAGCTAACTGGCTCACTGACAGAACCCACTCAGTCAAATTAGGGGAAGCCACCTTTAGTAGTAGACCCAGGATCAGTCTTTGGGTCTCTACTGTTTGGGATATACTTTTCTGAGGTTCAAGCCAAAACCATTGGTCTGTGGCTGATCAAGTTTGCAGATGACTGCAAGCTGGGCGCTGTCTTAAATTCCCCTATGATGTGAACATCCTCCAAAAGGGCCTTACCCAAACTAATGACTCATGCCAGAAGCATGGCCTCAAACTGAATGCCAAGAAATGCATCATTATCCCTTTTAGGGAAAATGTCATCCCTACTAATTATCACATTAATAACAATGCACTAAGCATGCAATCAGTCCTGAGGGACTTGGGCACCCAGGTTGATAGCAACCTGACTTTTGACCACCACGTTGCCTCCATTGTGCAGAAGGCTTTCTACATGGTCCACCTCATAAATAAGGGTATTTCATCCTGGAAGAAGGAGGTCATAACATTCCTGTACTCCTCCCTTATTAGACCCATTATCATGTACAATGCCCCCTTTGGCATGTACCTTGCAAGCACATGCAGCAGTTGGAGAATCAACAGAGGTTCCTGACCAGGAAAATCCAGGGTCTTTAATAGGCTAAAAGCCCTGTCCCTCTACTCAGTCTCATACAGACTGCTCAGAGGTGACCTTTGTCTGGCATACAAGGCCATTTCAGACGCAGCTTTGATGGAGTTGCTGCATATCCGTAAGACAAACTCCTCTCACACAAACCGCATGAAAGGCCTTAACCTGGTCTGTGACATTAATAGAACTTGTTGGCGGGATAGATTTATGCCCCAAAGACTCCCCCGTCTATGGAATAGACCCCCTCCATGTCATGTAGAGTACCTCTCTAGCCCTCTTTAAGAGGAACCTGGATGACAGGATGGGAAACAGAAAACATACCCCTGGGATCCCACCTGTGTCCCTGCTAGATAGAGGAAACAGGTGCTGACTTTAAGAGAACATAGGCGAAATCCTTGGCTAGGCTTATAAGGGACTCTGGGACAATAGCCTAGTTCATAGGATGATACTAGGCTATTGTCCCTGAGTCCCTTATAATCCTTGGCTAGGCTTATAAGGGACTCTGGGACAATAGCCTAGTATCATCCTATGAACCTTAATTTAAAAAAGTTTTGATTAGTTGGTTAACCTATACAAAGTGTTAATAAACTGGTCTTAGATTGTACTTTGTCTCTAGCTTTCTAGTTTCTGTTTTAGGTAGCACGTTCTCTGATTACACTATGGTGTTAATGGGGAAGGGGACTTGGCTAAAGGAATGATTGTAATGCTTTTATTGCTGTTAACACAGCCACCCTCTGTAACCACTGACTTGCTCCAGATAACCTGATTATATATAAATAAGGAATGTTTTTGATGCTTTTCATTACACTCAGCTAGGATTGCTTGTTTGTATGTTTAAATAAAGGACATTTCATTTTTAACTCAGCTGTAGACTATCTACTAATTTCTATTTGATTATATTGTAGCACGTATTTTAGAGTTATATTTTACAGTTTGATTTTTATTAAGTGAACTAAGTTCATAACATAATTTAGGAAGTGAACATTATACCCCCCCCATACTGCAAAGTTTATTATTGATTTGCTTTGGACCCAGTATAGGTTGCATACTGCGTTTTTCTGAGACTTTGAGGGATACCATAGACTTCTATTTTTGATCCTATTTTTTTATTTTTTATTTTTTTTTATTTATCATTTGTTGACCGGGAAAGTCCGACTAGGTTCCACAGAGCCTGTTTTCAGCGGAGGCCCGGGGAGAAATGCTCCAGATGCATGTCTTTGGAATGTGGGAGGAAACCGGAGTACCCAGAGGAAACCCACGCGAACACAGGGAGAACATGCAAACTCCACACAGAAGGCACCCCAGCCGAGAATTGAACCGGAGAACCTCTTGCTGTGAGGCGACAACAATTTCTCCCTTTCCTCTTGCCTTTTGACAATACAATACAATACAATATGTCAATATCTTATCTCTTCCATTCATTCTGCATTCCACTGTACAAATTTCAAGCTATGTTAAGTCACACTTCAGCTATTTCTCTCCCTGATTATTTTAGTAGCTCCCTGTTGCACACCTTATACCATTTTCATTTATTTATGTTTTGTTATAGCTACCAGTACTGGACATAAAACTTGACATTATCATGCAGAGTACACAGTAGAATGAGCAATGAACAAAAAACAGCAACTATACACAATGCAGTAAACACTAGAATCTTTATTAAAAAAACTAAAGCTACAGTATGTAAGCACTTATGTTAACAAATATGGTGCAACTTCATTAGAACAGCACATATGATACCCTTGTTCTGATTTTTGCTTTCTAGTGTTCTTTAGTGTATTTAACTGGAGACATTTATTAGTGCTTTTTTCTGTGTGTCTGTGTGTGTGTGTGTGTGTGTGTGTGTGTGTGTGTGTGTGTGTGTGTGTGTGTGTGTGTGTGTGTGTGTGTGTATGCATGTCATGTCTGGATGATAGACTTGCAAAAATGTATCATGGGTTAAAGCAAGTTGGGAGCCCCAAATCAAGATATCTGCCCACAACCTAAAATTCCTAGCCGTATCACTGTGTGTGTTGTGTTTGCCTCTTGGAGATCAATTTCTCATCTATCACTGTGTTACTACTAGTGAATGAGTTCTCCATGGCCTGTATGGTGGCATATCTGATAAAGTTTCCCTGCAATATTATGATTGTAACTCTAAATGGGGTAGAGTGTGAGACTGTGCTGTGATCTTCCAGCTTGGATAGTTTTAACTGTAAAACAAAAAAAAAACGGAGAGTTTAAGACAGTTGTTACTTTAGCTATGGTATAATCTTGATGCACTGTTTTTATTGTAGCCGAACTTGGGTATGTTGCATTTTGGCATTTCTTTGACCTGACCTCTAGGAATGCTTATCTTGGTGTAGCACAGGGGACATTGAATTTCAGCAATTGTATTATTTATTTATACATACATGTTACACATAAATGATATAGTTGAGTAGTACTAATTGACCAAGAGAAACCTTGATGAGTGGATGGGAAACAGAAAGTTTACCCCGGGGATCACTTCAGTGGCTCTGCTGGATAAAGGCACAGGGAACTAATCTAAGGTGGCAACGAAAGCCAACACATTCTGGCTAGGCTTATAAATGCCTTTGGGCAGATAGCCTAGTACCTACCTATGAACCTATGAACCTATAATGGGGCAACTGGAGACTGGTAAATTTGAATAAGAAGATAAGGAATGATAGGTGAGTTGGAACAGGATAGACAGAGATTAGTGGAAGGAGGGAAGATGAGAAAGAACTGGGTATAACATTTCTATGGTATAGTTACTGTTTTTTTCTGGGGATGGATAGGTCAGTTATATGGTAATCCTAAGTTCTAGGGATTCCTCTATCATGTGCATGGAGTCACCATCTGACATTATGTGACTCTTCCGTTTTCTAAAGTCTGCATAGAACCTAGTGATACTTTCTTTGACTCCAGGACCACAGGTGAGGCTCAGGTCCTGTTGGGAGTCTTGGAATAGCCCAGATCTAACATCTCTTGTAGTTCCTCACTCATAATTTGTTTAACCAGCTCAGGAACCATATAAGGCCAGTTTCATGGGCTGTCGGTGCCTGCATCTACATGGTGGTCCATCAGGTAGGTAGCCCATGGTGTACAAGTAAACATGTATAAGCATAGCACTTCCTACATCTCCTAAACATAGCTAGGAGATAGATGCTAGGAAAATGCTACCTCATCCAGTGAGGTATCTGACAGGGTCACACTGAGAAAGTCTATTTCAAGATTACCCTCAGTGTCCTCCTGTAACCCACTACTGATGTACAGTACTAGTTTCTATATATCATAGGAGGACTTCACCATGTTAACATGGTAGAGTGTGTGTTTCGGCCTCCTGCCTGACAAATATCACTTATCTTTCTCACAATAGTGAAAGGAGCACTTTATAATGTCTAACAGGAATAAACACCCACACTTTCCAACCATCAGAATATTATCTGGCTCTGGCTATTTACTCATTCAAGACATTTTGCTGCTGTTGAGCATGTGCTAGATGCTCTTGCCCTACCCCCATACGTTTCATAAGCCTGGTCCACATGCTGAGGACATATTCCACAAAAGATTCCTTGTTGGAATGATCATTACTGTTGCACTCATGACCCCCACCCTGTGACCATACAGTAACTCAAAGAGTAAAAATCCCATTAATTCACTGGGCACTTCTACGCATGCAAAGAAGAGATGTGGCAGATACCTGTCCCACTCCACTCTGACATGGTTTGTGAATACTGCCAGCATTAATATTAGTGTAGAGTTTAACCTCTCCACCAGTCAATTGCTCTGTGGAGGGAAGGTGGTAGTTTTTAAACTTTGCACTCCACAAATATATCCATAAACAAACCAGCAAATCCGACACAACCTTAGCATTATAGCCGATAGTATTTCACTTAGGCATCATACCTTGTTGAACATATTCTAATAGACAATTTACCACCTTCTCAGCCTCAGTAGTGGGCAAATCCACCATCTTAGGGTACCTAACAGCACAGTAGACCATCAATGCCAGTATATATTTCTTACCTGTGAAGCTTGGGACATTACGAGGCCTTACAATATCCACAGCTACTTCCTGAAATGGTTCATCAATAGCAAACAAAGGCAGCAAAGAAGCTTTTGGCTTTATCTTGTGTGTTGTCCACTCCCTAGCACTACTCATATGTACTACAGTACCCTATTACATCTTGTTCAATCCCTGGTCAATAGACAGTCTGCAAAAGCCTTCTTTTTGTATGTTTTTGCCCATGCAGTCTGACAAGAAAATATCATGAGATATGGCCAAAAGTGCTTATCAAAAGGCCATTGGTACTACCAGTTGTTTTATCACTTGTCATCATAGCCTTGCTTCAGGAGTCTATTCCCTATATGATACCCCTTTGTCCCAGTACATGGACTCCCCCCTGTTCATGATGATCAGAGGTCTTCTTTGTTCCCTCCCTCCAGTTCTGTAAAGAAGAGCTGAGAGCTGAATGTGTTTCAGCTCTTTCTTTATGACCATCTCCAGCTGTGTCTCCAAAAGAATGTTGGTATCTTCTGTTAATGGTGCCTAAAATAAAGGCCTGTTACTGCTATCTAACTCTTCACTTGAAGAAGTCCCTTTGAAAAGGAATCCCAGTACCTTTCAAACAATGTGGCTATGATTCAAGCTGACTGATACTAACTAGCCCCCTCCTGAAATAGCCACATCATCAGCCTTTGTTGGAGATATGGGCTGTGGCTAAGTCTCACACCTGGTGCCTTTCTCACATGCATGATTCCATACCTGGTTGTCTGTAACTACATGTACATAATGTACTGCATCATCAACATAATTTTCTAATAAGCATCTACTTGGATATCTTCAAACACTACCATCTCCTTCTTCACTTGTCCTCCTTCCCACTTCAGGTAAACTCTGCCCAATGGTACATATAAAAGTGACCATCCCATGGCTCTAAACAATGTGAACTACCTGGGCAAATGTTGCTAACTTTTAATTACTGCTTGTTTAACAGTGTTTATGACTGATGCTGTATGCCTCCTGGTTACAGTCCTTTTCCCCTTTACCAGGATATGTTACAGGCCCTTGTGTTAGTCTAGAGCATCAATTTTTTGTAGACAACTCATCTGTAGTACTATCCCTACTTGGTGCCTCCTGTGACTTTGTTTCTTTAGTGGACACTAGCACCATATGTACCCCTTTTGATTGCACTTAAAACATGGAACCGAAGACTCCACCCTTAGCGGTGGAACCTGCTGTGATGGCTTAAGTAGTCCCTCTCAAGATTAATACTGGTGTCCCACTCTTGTGCAAGTGTGACATGCTCAATAAATACAGGCCCTCCTTTCTTCTGGTCTCTTTAGCTCTGTTGCACTCCTGAACTGCCAACTAAATTCTCATGTCTTCAGGTTTAATACTGAGTACTTTCTCCCTTATCCTCAGGTGGAATAATAAGTTCTTGCTCCCTTATCCCCAGGCAATGTACAGAATGATTTCCTCTTATCCTCAGGCAGATTACTATGTGCTTGCTCTCTTATCCTCAGGCAGAGTACTGAATGCTTGCTCCCTTATCCTGAGGCAGAGTGCTGAATGCTTGTTCCCTTACCCTCAGGCAGAGTACTGAATGCTTGCTCCCTTACCCTCAGGCAGAGTGCTGAATGCTTGCTCCCTTATCCTCAGGCAGAGTACTGAATGCTTGCTCCCTTATCCTGAGGCAGAGTACTGAATGCTTGCTACCTTACCCTCAGGCAGAGTACTGAATGCTTGCTCTCTTACCCTCAGGCAGAGTACTGAATGCTTGCTCCCTTACCCTCAGGCAGAGTACTGAATGCTTGCTCCCTTATCCTGAGGCAGAGTACTGAATGCTTGCTCCCTTACCCTCAGGCAGAGTGCTGAATGCTTGCTCCCTTATCCTCAGGCAGAGTACTGAATGCTTGCTCCCTTATCCTGAGGCAGAGTACTGAATGCTTGCTACCTTACCCTCAGGCAGAGTACTGAATGCTTGCTCTCTTACCCTCAGGCAGAGTACTGAATGCTTGCTCCCTTACCCTCAGGCAGAGTACTGAATGCTTGCTACCTTACCCTCAGGCAGAGTACTGAATGCTTGCTCCCTTATCCTGAGGCAGAGTACTGAATGCTTGCTCCCTTATCCTCAGGCAGAGTACTGAATGCTTGCTCCCTTACCCTCAGGCAGAGTGCTGAATGCTTGCTCCCTTATCCTCAGGCAGAGTACTGAATGCTTGCTCCCTTACCCTCAGGCAGAGTACTGAATGCTTGCTCCCTTACCCTCAGGCAGAGTACTGAATGCTTGCTCCCTTACCCTCAGGCAGAGTACTGAATGCTTGCTCCCTTACCCTCAGGCATATTACTGAATGCTTGCTCCCTTATCCTCAGGCAGAGTACTGAATGCTTACTCCCTTATCCTCAGGTGGAGAACTGAATGCTTGCTCCATTATTCTCAGTCAGATAACTGAGTGCTTTTCATGTATCCTCAAACAGATTACTGAGTGCTTTTCCCTTATCCTCAGACAGATTACTGAGTGGTTGCACCCTTATCTTCAGAGAGAGTACTGAGGTCTTGCTCCTTCACAAAGGGTTTCCTAGCCTTTCAAATGTACCAACCTGATATCCATCTGTGCCTTTAACACTTAGCAGTCTTTGGCCTACCTTCCCAGATCTCTTACTTGCTATTGTCCCTGTGTTTCTGTGCTTTTACAGTGTTCAGTTACCATAGTAAAAGTAGCTTAAATAAATTCTTCCACACACAGACACACACACACACACACACATGCATACACACACCCCTGTTAATAAATAAATAAATAAAGAGAGAAACATCCACAAGCTGTAAAAGTTAATATATAAAAATACTTTATTGGTGGTTTTAAACACACACACACACACATACACACACACACACACACACACACACACACACACACACACACACACACACACTGTTGTCAGAGTGCTTCCTACCAACAATATAGCTTTTATAATACATCTTGCTTTGTTTTCTTCCCAAATAAATTCCAAAATCACTGTGAACAAACCTGTTCACACTTTTCCTCATCAGAGTTAAACCAGACTCTTCAGTATGTTGCGCAATGCAGTCTATTTCCTTTCTATTGATTATTAGTCACATAGGTTACAGACATGAGATACCAGGCTGCTAACCCCACTCGCTTTTGATACAATGTACCCTGAAGCAATCCATCTAAGTAATGTTTAATGATGAATTATTCAAGCTATCTCTTCAGAAATGCTGAATTATTAGGCTATAATTATGAAATGGGCATGACAAGTTTGTATTATATGGGCACAGTGGTAAGCAACCAGGAGTTGTTGAGCAGTGATCTGTCTCTCAAGAGCTTGAGTTGCTGATATTTAAGAGTCCTTAACAACCTCTCCTCCACTAATTATAGTTATGACATGATCATAGCTCATGCTGGAATGAAACGTATGGCAGGATAGACAGGCAGAATGACTTGGCCGTAACTTGCTACACATGCTTCTGTCGAGGCAAAGATTCTGGTCTTGAGTGGTATCTTCCCCTCACTGAAAACGATGTCTAGATTCAAAGAGAAGATTACTGGTTCCATTGTTTATTTATTTATTTAAGATTTGTTTACCGGCAGTGTCCGACTTACCCAAAAAAGGCCCGTTTTCAGTGGAGGCCCGGGGAGAAAAGCTCAGATTACATTTACAGAATCCAATCCAACATGCCTATACCAAAATTATAAAACAATAGGTTACAATATACATATAGAATTGATATGGAGTAAAAGACAGCAATAGTTAACAATACATATTAATTTCAGATGAACACAATAACAGTTGTACAAATGATGCAGTAGGACTATAAGTCTACAAATTATACATCATAATAGATGGACATTAATTGGCAAAGTAGCTGGTGTCATTCCACGGGGTGTCCAGTATGTGTCACCCTTAGGCAAAATGATCGACAATACTATTGTTCAAGGGCTTCCACATAATGACTAAGGCCTTTGCTAATCCCTAAACCCATTTTACCTTTTGCTAGGTAGAGTTTATCTAATGAACATTCCAAGCTAACAGTGAAAACAAATCATAATTTAGACACCATCAAGGAGGCCCTTCTCAATGCTTAAGAAGAAACTGTCGAATTTGGAGGAACTTCTGCATCTGGAATAAATTCAGATTTGTGTAATGACTGACATATGGTTCAAATATAATAAGAGTACCCCTGATATATCCAGATGCTGTGCTTATCATGACTTCAAGCTCATGGAAATAGTAATGGCACCTCAATTTTCATGAAGGATTTCTTCCCTTCCAAAGTGATACCCAGTGACCCTTCAAGTGAGCTCACTGAGCTCCAGCTTACTCTAGCTAAGATGGACATTCAACTTACAGTTGTTATCACTCCGCATCTGTTGCCACAAAGTATCATGATACGTTTCTGGCATTCATAGAAAACATCCCTATAAGAGAGGGATTTCTAATCCTTGGTGACTTTGACTACCCCTACAAAGAATGTTGCAAATATAGGATTGTTTGCGTACACTAGGCTAACAACCACTAGGACCCATAAATGTCTAGCTGGACAGCACAGATGTGACCCACAAATTTGATCTATGTTTCATTTCTAGGGGGTGATTTACTGACTACTTCTGTCTATCAGAGACTGGAGCAAGACCAACATGATTGACAATGATTTGGTGGGTTTTGAACCTACAGACACTTGCCTTCATTGTACATTGCTATATTGCTTAACTAGTTGAGTTGATGGCCAACACATCATCATCATCATCATCATAATCTCATCAACAAAGGTTCATGTTAGGATAACTGCCGATGTTGGCCATTTTAAGTGTAGCCAATTTTCCCATGTGACAATCAAACCCTGGATGTTGATTCTGTAAAGTCAACACCTTAACGATTAAACCATTGCATTTACTTTAATAAT
>NC_056726.1:1117040538-1117068038 GCF_019279795.1 Protopterus annectens
TCAAAAAATCATCAGCTACTGTAGTAGTCATTTATGCATTTTCAGACCATGTACGTCTCTTGATGGAGGAAATTAAGCTACAGGAAATCACTGGTAAAATCTGGCTAGGAAGTGGAAGCTGGATGATTTCTGAGGTCTTTACCACAGAAGATATTCTGAGAGTAGTTCATGGCACTGTTGGAATTGCAATACCCGGTGGTCACATGCCAGGATTTAAAGATTTTCTTTACACACTTCATCCTAATAAATTTCCCAACGACATATTTATGAAAATGTTTTGGGAAGCAGCATTTCAATGCAAATGGACAGATAATGCTTCTTCTCAGGCAATAACCATAGGACATGTTGACAGCCTTGGATACTGCACTGGTCAAGAGAAACTAGAGATACTGGACCAAGTAATGTACCCTGTTTCAGATTTCATAGCCCAGTACAATATGTACAATGCAGTATATGCCTTGGCCCACTCACTACAGACTTTGCAGACATGCATGCATGAAGAAAGAACATTATTTAATGCAACATGTGCTGACATTAACTCTGTACAACCATGGCAGGTATGAGTGCTTTCATTATTGATTTTTTATGTGCTTTTTGTTACTGATTTTTTTTTCTCATTGGAAAATACTTATTTTTTTATAGTAAATAGAAGCATAAGAAGCATTTAATAGAACTGTCATTTCTATTTTTGCATTTCTTGATAGCAGGGTATTTGATCTAGAAAATTTTTCTTGCTCGGGACAACTTAACAAGATTGCCGCTCGTCTTCAAAATGAAGTAATACCGGAGCTAGTATAGTTAAGTAAATGGGGGTTGAGATTCACAGATGTTTTCTAAGCAGCCATGTAAGCTTTGTGTGGTGTAGCAATGTCTTGCAGCATGAGATTCTTATTTAGCTGCAAGTGCTGTGAGACTGCTGCTTCTGTGTGACTGCACTAGTGTGAGACTTCTGCTTGTGTGTGATTCCTCTTTTTATATTATAGTTTGTTTTACTTTAAATGTTGTTTTGCCTTAAAGTTTTTTTTTCTTGGAGCTTTAAAAGTTCTTGGCTTGTGTCAGAAAAATAAATCCTGTTCCATTTACAGACTGAAAAATAAATAAATCTTGCTAATTAACTAAAGAAGTGTAGTTGGCTGTAACGTAATCCAAGCAATGAAACCAATAAAAATGAATGCTTTAATTAATTTATTTATTTTATTTCAGTTTGATTACCGGGGAGGTCCACTGGGCTTGGGGGCCCATTTTCAGTGGAGGCCCGGGGAGAAAAGCTCCACATTAACAACAATTTAATTACAAAAAATTGTTTAGACACAGATATCATTACAATTTACAGTTTTGTACAAAAATAGACTACAAAACAAATATCAGCTTGTTCAGAGCAAAAAGTATTAACAATTTCAGTTGAGTTCAACGGGAAAAAGATTGCCATATGTATAAAAAGCAAAGAAAAAGGTAAAGAAGAAAAATTAAAACATTAAAAACTTTAACTGTTTAGAAGCTTATGCAATTGCTACTTTAGATGAGGAGAGGAAGGTAAGGAGGTTTGCCAGGGTAGCTTAAGCATAAAGAGGAAAAATGCTTTAGTAGCTACTACATTTAGAATTGTAAGTGGGCTTAGAGAAGGATTAGGAAGGTACAGAGGTTAGCCTGGAGAGAAAGGGGAGGATAATTGGACAGGTATTGGTTGAAGGGTACAGTTGCATATCCTGTTTAGATAAAGGTGAGAATAAAGTTTGGTTTTGATGTTGGCTAGGTTGTTGCAGGTTCTTAAGGAGGTGGGAAGGGCATTCCATTTTTTAGCAAGGGTGAAGGATAAGAGAAGTTGGCCTGCTGGGCGCTTTGGTTTTTGTACTGTGATCTGGTTTTGGTGAGAAGATCTAAGGGATCTGAGGGGAGTATAGGGTTGAAAAATATTTGAAAGTGCAGGACAGTTAGTAGGATGGAAGAGTAGTTTATGAGCTGTGGAGGGTTGGAGAAAGTTAAGATGCTTTGGGAGTTCAAGCCAGTTTAGAGAGTGAAGGGAGGTGCAGTGATGAGAGGAGGATTTAGATTTAGTGGAAAAAAACTGCATAAAGCACATAAACGGCTTTTCGTATTCCACACGGAATACTTTTTCAAATGCACATTACACTATGGATCAAGTCATTTCAAATATAAATGTAACAGGAAATGACATCAAAATCTAAATCATCCCATTCAAACTCATTCATAAAAACTAATAACTAATGGTGAGACCATACAACTGAACCAAGCTATGGAAACATGGGAACAACTTCATTATTAGTTAAAACAATCCTGCTAATGTATATTATTAACCAAAATAGTTAATAAACAAGAAAAAATACTAAAAACAAATTTATACAGATCCTGAGAAATTCATACAATCATTACACTTGATATGTATATATGGAATAAATATATAATATAAATATGTATTAACTGTAATATAAATATACATATATAATTTAACAACCACTGCAACAGTAGACTAGACTGACCCTTAACCAATACAGCAACATCACTTATTTTGGTCACATGAATAAATTCATGTTGTGCTGAAATGGATTAAAGTAACTTAAAAGACATTAAATAACATTAACTAGCATTACATTACCTGGACAAACTTTAAATCTTTAAAATGCATTTAAGTGAACTGGCATCATCAAATCTTGCTAATTAGTGGGAGGGGATGAGAATGATTTCTTATTTAGCTGAATTCCTATTTAGCTGCTATTATTTACAGTATACTGCTGGTATGTAACCCACCCACTTAACCAGCCCCTTCTGTGCCTTTAAACTTGGTGGCTTTGGAGCTACCTGCCCCTACTGTAAATTTGAATTTGTAAGCTCCTCCCAGTCTCCTCTCTCTTGCTCATTTTACTGGGCATAAAAAAAACAATGGTGGTGCAGCGGTTAGCATTGCCACCTTACAGCAAGAGGTTCTCCGGTTCGATACTCGGCTGGGGTGCCTTCTGTGCAGAGTCTGCATGTCCTCCCTGTGGTTGCTTGGGTTTCCTCTAGGTGCTCTGGTTTCCTCCCACATCCCAAAGACATGCCGTAGGTGGATTGGACACAATCTAAATTGGCCCTAGGCGTGAGCAAGTGCATGTGTGTGCCTTCTGTGGAAGGTTGGGCATCGGGCTGGCAACTCAACACTGTAAAACTCCACTGCCAGTCATGAGCAGACAGGTGATCTGCTGTGGCAACCCCTAAACGGGAAAAGCCAAAAGAAGAAGAAGAAGAAAAAACAACCTGGGAAGATGTCTGTTTCATATCCTCTTAATTACTTAGTGCACGCTGTAAAATTTTAAGTATTAATCTGTTTTCCACCTTACTTTTAAAATATGTAACATCTAGGACTATACTATCAGTTAATGGAAAGCCTAGGAAATGCTTCTCGGAAACCAGCTTGGGATTAGTCTTTAGATTTTGCTTCTGGTTAGAGAAGGAAGAGAGAGCTATTATTTCCTAGCCTTCCTAGAGATTGCCAATTACCAGAAACACTGAAAATTGCATCTCAAGAGAGCGCTTGGGATTATTGCTGTAGCTTTGCTTCAGGTGAAAGAAGGAGCATAAAATAACTCATTCCTGCTGGTCTCAGAAAGAGCAGTGTCAATGGGATGTCACTGAGTGGTCTGGTTACAGTTTTGGGGGGAACCATTTCTGAGCCTTTGTGCAGCTTTGCTGTCTGTTGTGTTCAGGTGATATAGACTCTATCCAGGGTATCGACCAAGCAAGGACTGTGGCAGGTGTACTGAACCCACTAAAATCTGGGTTAATACTACTTCTGAGGAAGCAGCTTGGAATTAATGCTACTCTTTTGCTTCTGGTGAGAGAAGGAGATAAGGATCACTGATTACTAGCTGCAAGCAACAGTACTGAGACCAGCACTATCTCCACTACCAGCACCTCAAGTAATCAATTCCAAACGTCTGGCACTATTCCTCCTTTAGCCCACGTTTGCAAGTACCTGAAACTATGGGTTTGCACTTTCCAACAATCTCTGCAGCCAATGTGATTAAAATGGGCATCTTAAGAAATTGCAGCTATTGTTTCATGTTTTCTGATAGCAACCTACTATTTAATTAATTTATTACTTATTTACATTTGTTTGCTAGGACGATCTGACTGGGTAGAGTCCCTTTTCAGTGGAGGCCTTGGGAGAAAATTTCCACATAAATTTGCACAACGATAAACAAAATTTAGCAAATACAAAATTGACACAGTGAGTAAGTGATGCAGTTATTTAATGCTATCGGAGACAAGACTCTCACATGAAAGCACTACAAATAACAAGCAGGTTGTCAGTACCACACAGCACCACACTAAACCTATCATACACAGGTCAGACCAAACACATAGAATTTCATATGCTGAAGTTCTTAAAAGCAACCTACTTAAACCACAAAGGCCTCCCAAATTTAACCCAAGAATCAAGTGTCTTCAGCACTTGTAGCTAAACACGAATGCAGCTACAACACAGGCAGCACCCACCATGACACCTACATCTAAGCATCACTGTTTATCAAATGAAAATCCCATAGGGCAAACCTCCACACAATCCAACATCCTATCCATGGGTGATTCCTTTGTAAGTTGCACCATTGCACCACTTACCAGGACATACAAGGACAAGGTTATTGCCAGTTGTCTGTCAGGTGGTAGGATTCACCACTTCATGCAGACACAGTTTCTTGCACCACAAGTACACATATGACACAGTCATACTATACATGGAAGTAAATTAATTGAGATGCACCTCTATGGACTATATAAGGAGACACATGATGGAACTCCTGGAATGTGTGTCTTAGGCTGGTATAAATATAGTCTTGGACAGCATTCTACCATCACCAAGAATGATGCTGCAATACAAACAAAAGATTATTAGCTTTAACAAATGGTTTACTTTCTGATGCCATTCAATGGGGGTCCAATACATATATTTCAGCCTAGGAGGAGATGGTAGATAATCTTAACTTCTTTACCAGGGATGGCCTGCACCTATTTCTTCAAGGATTTCATATTTTGGCTAAAACATTGTCAACCCCCATAGTGCCTTTTTAAACAATGTCAGTTCTTAAATGCTTCCAACATGACACACATGTACTCAAGTCTCTCAACAACAGGTACTGTTCTGACTCTGTCATAGTCCATGCTGGTGCGAATGACTTGAGATGTACCTCTCTGGACTATATGAAGAAAGACATGATTGAGCTTGCTAAATATGTGTCACAAGCAGGTATGACCCTAGCCTAAAGCAGCATCCTACCATCACCAAGAATGATGCTTCAGTACAAACAGAAAATGGTTAACTTTAACAACTGGCTTAGTTTCTGGTGTCATTCAAAGGGGATCCAGTACCTGACAGCCTGGGAGGACATGATTGAGAGACCATGATGCTTTGCCAGAGATGGCCTTCATCTGTCTCCACTGGGCTTCAGGCTTCTGGCAAAGTCTCTTGCCTGCCCCATAGTGTCTTTTTTAGGCAAAGTCATGAGGACAAAATTACCAAAGTGAAAAATTCTTCTAAACAAAATTTAAAGGTCATGCTGATAAACACTAGGAGTCTTAACCTAGAACTGCACTCACTGCAAGCATTCCTTGCCCTTGAAGATGCTGACATTTGCGCAGTCAATGAAACCTGGTTCAAAGCTGCGGAGAGCACCCAAGCCTTACCAGGTTACTTGTCCTACCATACTTTCAGACTCCCCAAACGGAGGTCTACAAAGCCAAAGGAGGTGGGGTTTCAACATTTATCAAAGACATACACATCCCCAGGCTGATCCAACAGTATGATGCTCAGGAGATACTCCAGGTGCATTTAACTGTTGACAAAACAACTAGTCAAATCATAGTTAGCTACAGACCCCCAACCATGACTCAGGACATTTACTCCACCTATCTGGACTTACTTGAATCCATCAAGATTCAACCCTCTACCCTGATCCTGGGTGACTTTAACTACTGAACCATAGATTGGAAGACTTATTCTAGCCCAAACATGAATGCACTGAGATTCCTTGACTTCATCAATGACGATGGATTGGATCAGCTGGTCAACACCTCCATGAGAGGGGGAAAATATCCTGGACCTGGTACTAACCAACATGAGTCGCCACTGCAGCACCCCTACAGTGTCATCCTCCTTGGTAAGATCCGACCATTAAGAGATCACATATAAAGTCACTATCTCCTTTAACCCCCACCCCCCACCCCCTTGCCAGGATTGAACAAAAACATTTTTCAAAGCTGACTACAACCTCCTGAGAGCAGGTATATAAGCAGCTTCACAGCTACCGCCCCTTCAGTTGAAACTAGCACTAATGTCCAGGCCTACACCAAAAAACTATCTGAGCACCTACATTGCTGCATAGACTCAGCAATACCTGACAGAACAAAATCATCTTCCTCGAGGAAGAGTAATCTCACCTGGTGGACAGCAGCAATAAACAAACTCATTAATAAAAGGAAAAAATGCTGTCCTGGACCAAGAAGGAGCAGGTGCCAAGTTGGAAGCTATCTCTCCTTTCTTTGAACAAGCAAATAAGGTCACTGGTGAAATCCTCTATGGCTAACTTCGAGTCCAAATTGGCCACATCCACTAAGGACAATCACAAGGCCGTCTTCACATATGTCCTCAGTTTCAAAGGTAACACCCAAATCTGCTCTGAACTGGTGGTCAAGAGCACCGCATACACAAATGCTGTAGATATAGCCAACGTGATGGCAGACAGGTTGAGTAAAAATTTCACCTCCCTGTCCCCCCATCAGTGAAATAGGGCATCCCCAGCATCTGCCTTCCTACGCTCATCACCAGGGAGCAGGTCATTAACACCCTCTCAAAGGCAAAAAAGACAGCCTCCATGGGACCTGACAACATCCCTGGCTGCATCCTACAGGAACTCAGGCAAGAGCTCTCAGTACCATTAGGCACCCTATTCAGCCAAAGCCTGAGTACTGGCTTCATCCCAGTTGAATGGAGGAGATCCACTGTCATCCCTTTACACAAAGGTGGAGCATCCATTGATCCAGGCAATTCTAGGCCCATCAGCCTAACCTGATCTGCAAGGCCATGGAATGCATTATCATGGTCCTTATAAACAAGGACATTGGCAACCTCCAAATGCTTGACCCCACAGAGTTTAGTTTTGTCAAAGGGGATCATGGCTGTTAAACCTGGTCAGCTTTTTTGAAACAGTCACCAAAGCCATGGACAAGGGGAAGACAGTGCACACAGCCTACCTTGACCTAGCCAAAGCCTTTGACACTATTCTGCACTCAGGCATAATAGATAAACTCTCCCAGCTAGACATCAGCCCATATGTCACCAGATGGGTAGCTAACTGGCTCACTGATAGAACCCACTCAGTCAATATAGGGGAAGCCACCTCTAGTAGTAGACCTGTAACGAGTGGCGTACCCAAAGGATCGGTCTTGGGGCCTCTACTGTTTGGGATATACTTTTTTGAGGTGCAAGCCAAATCCAGTGGCCTATGGCTGACCAAGTTTGCAGATGACTGCAAGCTGGGCACTGTCTTAAATTCCCCTAGTGATGTGGACATCCTCCAAGATGTTCTTACACAAACTAATAACAGGTTCCTGAAGCATGGTTTCAAACTGAATGCCAAGAAATACATCATTATCCCCTTTGGGGAAAATGGCATCCCTACCAATTATCACATTAATAACAACGTACTAAGCACACAATCAGTCATGAGGGACTTGGGCACCCAGGTTGATAGCAACCTGACTTTTGACCACCACGTTGCCTCCATTGTACGGAAGGCTTTCTACATGGCCCACCTCATAAGTAAGAGTATTTCATCCAAGAACAAGGAGCTCATAACATCCCTGTACTCCTCCCTTATCAGACCCATTATCAAGTACAATGTCCCCTTTGGCATGTACCTTGCCAAGCACATGCAGCAGCTGGAGAGACCATAGAGGTTCCTGACCAGGAAAATCCAAGGTCTCAAACACCTATCCTATACAGTTAGGCTAAAAGCCCTGTCCCTCTACTCAGTCTCATACAGACTGTTCAGAGGTGACCTGTGTCTGGCATAAAAGGCCATCTCAGACCCTTGATAGAGTTGCTGCATATCCATAAGTCAAGCTCCACTTGCGCAACCCACATGCAAGGTTTCAACCTGGTCTATGACATTAATAGAACTCGTTGGTGGGATAGATGTGTATCCCAAAGAGTTCCCCCATCTGGAAGAAACTCCCTCTCTATGTCAAGCAGAGTACCTCACTAGCCCTTTTTAAGAGGAACCTGGACAATTGTATGGGAAACAGAAAATACACTCCTGGCATCCCACATGTGTCCCTGCTGGACAAGAGAAACAGGTGCTGACTTTGTGGGAACATGGGAAAAATTCTTGGCTAGGCTTATAAGGGCCTCTGGGCTAATAGCCAAGTATCATCCTATGAACCTAAAATAGAATCTGGATAATATAAAGGTATTGTCACGCAATTCTAGGAGCCTTAATAAAACCTCCACTCCCTACAAGCACTCCTTAACTAGAAAACATCAATATATGCCTCATCATCATCAACATGGAGACCTGGTTCAAGCCAGTGAGAGTACCCCATCCGTGCACAATTTCAACACCTACCACATATGCAGATCAACCACACTTAATGACGGTACTAAAGGTATGGATTTCTCCATATTTATAAAATAAAATAAATAAAAAACTTCACCTTTAGACTAGTTAGACAAAATAATGATCTGGAACTTCTCCAAATCTAAATTTCCATCATCAAGAACCACTGATCACATCACGTCCAACTACAGGACCTCTGTAATGTCCCACTCACCCTATAACTACAGTTCATGTTCACTGTGGAACAGCTCTCTACCAATTGTATCTCCCTCCTTTGTCAAATTGGGCCACAGATAATTTCCATTCACCTTGAGACTGAAGCCATAAGTTTCCACCAATACCTAATTATCCAGAGATTATGCCAAGGCTAATCTACCTGAATTTAGTGGTGACCTAGCTAAATTCAACACCTCATTCCAATATGATGATGCCACTGTTTATACAGAATCCTTTCTTGCCAAATTCTAAACAGCTAATAGATGAAAAGATGCATATGTCCCTCACTGAACTAAATACAATACCAAATTCAAAAATACACTTCTGTGGTGGAAAATATATATATAAAGAGGATATGCAATAAAAGATAAAACAACTCATTCCACATAAAAGCAAATGTATCTCTCAAGATGCAAAAACATGTTCTTAGTAAATTGACAGGGAATTCCTGTCCCTGATCAAATAATCTAAAACCAGATATGTGGTAAAAATTGGCACCCAGGCAAAGGACAACTACAAAGCCTTCTTCAAGTATGTTAGAAACCATAAAAACAATACGCAGCACAGCCCAGAGTTAATAGTAAATAATATTCCATACTCAGACTTGGAGGACATATCCAATATACTAGCAGATGTGTTCAACTGTAACTTCACTTCCTTTTCTCTCTTATATTCCCAGATCGCATAACTACATTTACAAACCCCTCTCAAATCTCCCATGAAGAAGTTCTCAAGGCATTATCTAAAGCAAAGAACACTGTTTCTATGAGGCTGGATAACATACAGGTCTGCTTACTGGCCAGCCAAAAACAGGCCCTGTCAGACCTCCTACAGACACTATTCAGTATCAACCTCCAAACAGACTTTCTGCCAGATGAAGGAAGGACAGCTACTGTCATCTCCTTGCACAAAGGTTGGGCATCAGTGGGCCCTGGATATTATAAACCCATAAGTCTGGCCAGACTCATGTTTAAGCTATGGAATAGGTCATTATGAAAATAATAAAGACATAAGTAACCTAAAAACTCTCAATCCTAGCTGGTTTATATTTGTCAAGAGCGATCCAGCCTACTTAACCTGGTTTAATTCTTTGAGAAGAATACTAGAGCAACGGATGAGGTTAAACCAGTACACACAACATATGTAGACCTCACAACGGCATTCAAAACTATAACACTGAAAACAAAAACCTCTAAAAATTCATTCCGAAGTTAGGGACCTGGCAACCTATATAAGTAATGAACTGTCCCTCCACCGTAGAACTGCCAATGCTATCATTTCTGCCCCCAAGACTGTCAGGGTTGTCTATAGCTGGGTAAAGCACAGAGACCTTGTGGACCTGCAAGTGGGCCATTGCCAAAGGTATACTAAGTATTCATGTCTGGGACTATCAGATGGCCCCTTGGTATGGACTGTGTCAGCAATCTACCTGCAGGACTGGAGACCTTCAACAATGAATTTCATCCAGTCCAGGAATGAAGTAGGATACTTTCACAGTGACTAAAACAGGGTGGCCTGCCCACTGTCACAAATATAGTTATGCTGTACCAAGGTCACAGAGTAAAATATCATCCCTGTTGCAAGAGATCAGGAGACATGCACACTCTACTCAGTATTGTTACACTGGGTCAAGGTCACAGTTTACAAAATCATTCTTGCCAGGTGAGGTCTAATAGTCTGCCTCCTCCCAGTAGAAAGCTAGTACCAGAATACATTGTACAATGACATCCAAATCCATGTCACATGACACCATCTTTCCTTCTAGAGATCTCACCATCAGCATCCTGTTCAGTGGTGTATTACCCACCCATTTCCTGTTACCAGACTTGTGTTACTGTTTCTTCTGACCCCTGTGCTTGTACTGACCTGTGTCTAACATTCCTGACTTTTTCTGCCTCCCAGTCTGTGTTGACTGCCTTGTGCTACTATGTCTTGTTGTAACCTGTGCAAATGCTAACTTTGTCTTACATGATTTTCATTCTTAGTGCTGTTGAAATAATGTCTGACATAAAGTAAAATAAGACCAGGCACATATTAATATAATCTAATGGAAACACTGCATACATAATGCTTACGATGTTGCCCTATAAATGCCATTACCTAATGTTGTTGACCAGATATTACCCCCTTGCCACCCCTGTCAGGCACTGAACCTGTTGTTACCTAGGTACTCTCATTGGTCATACTGTATGTTGACCATCACTGACCTCACCTGAGGTGGATACTGTAATGTAGGTGCATAGTTTGCATGTCAATCCTTCCCCCATAATACACCAAAGAGCATAGTACAGACCACAGACATCTTACTGAATGCATTAGGAAAGCAGCGGAGGGAATCCCAGACATCTCCAGCTAAATTTCTCAGCAGATAGCACACTCACCTTTGGTGCAGAAGGCTGTGGATTCTATTCCCCATCAAGCATGCCCATCACCTTATGACCATCATCCCCCATCAGACATGCCCATCAACTCCTGACCATCACACTCATATCAGGCATGCCCATTATCTGGTGACTATTGTCATCTCATCAGGCATACCCATCCCCTCTAGACAGCAATCACTCTATCAGTCATGCCCATCACCTCTTGACCATTATCCTCCTATCAAACATGCCCATCACCTTATGACCATCACCCCATCATACATGCCCATCAACTCCTGACCATCATCCCCCTATCAGACATGTCCATCACTTCCTGCACATCATTGTTGATAAGACTTGCTCTTCATCTCTTGTCATTTATCCTCTTATCAGACATGCATATCATCTACAGATATCATCTACCTATCAGACATGGCCATCTCTTCCTGGCCATCATCTCACTATCAGACATGCCCATCACTTCTTGTTCATTACCTATTCAAAATGCCCATACCATCCAGGCCATCATGCTACAGAAATGCCCATTATCTCATGACCATCTTCATCCTATCAGACATGTCCATCAGTTCTTGACCATCATCTCACTACAAGACATGTCCATTACCTCCTGGCCATTATTCTGTCAGACATACCATTCACATACTAACCATCATTAGTCTATCAGACATGTCCAACATGTCATGACCACAATCCCTATCAGACATGGCATTCATCTCCTAACCATCATCACCCCCCTATAAAAATGCCCATAATCTGAAGATCAATATCCCATTATCAGGTATACCAATCAACTCCTTACTATCCTCACCTTAGCAGGCATGCTCATCAACTCCTGACCCTCATTACCCTCTCAGACATGCCCATCATCTTCTGACAATCATTCCCCTATCAGAAATGCCCATAACATCAAGATCATCATCCTACCAGATGTGCCTATCACCTTCTTACCATTATCCCTCTGTCAGACATGCCCATTATCTACTGAGAATCATCATCTTATCAGACATGCCCATCAATTCTTGACCACCGTCTCCTGTCACACATGCCCATCACCTCCTGACCATTATTCCCTATCAGACATGCCCCTAACCATTATCCCCATATCAGACATGCCATCATCTCCTGCCCATTATCCTCAATCAGACTTGCCCTTCACTTCTTGTCATATATCCCCCTGTCAGACATGCCTAAAATGTCCAGACCATCATCTACCTATCAAACAAAGCCATCACCTCTTGGCCATCATCCTCTATCAGACATGCCCATCATGTCCTGATCATCATAACACTATCAGACATGCCTGTCACCTCATGGTCATCATCACCGTATGAAAATGCTCATAACATCCAGACCATCATGCTGTCAGACATGCCCATCACTTCATGACCGTTATCTTATCAGACATGCCCATCGGGTTTTGACCATCATCCACTTTTAAGAGATGTCCGTCACCTCCTAGCCATCATGCATTCAAACAGATCCTTCACCTACTGACCATCATTACCCTATCAGACATGTTCATCATGTCCTGATCATCATACCCATCAGATATGCCATTCAACTCATGACCGTCAACACCCAATCAGACATGCCAATCAGGGCATGACCATCATCCCCTATGAGACATGGATATCATCTACTGGTCATTATCCTCTATCAGACATGCCTTTCTCCTCTTGTCAATCAACTTACTAGCAGATATGTCCATCACCTCCTGACGATTAGCACACTATCATTCATTCCTATCACCACCAAACCATCATCCTCTATCTGACCATTATTACCCTATAAGATATGCCCACCACCTCATGACCATCATAATCTTATAAGACATACCATCTTGTCATGACCATTATTGCTCCTAACCAGCATATCCTATAACTGAAAAGTTAATCTCTACTTGATTCCCAAGTAGACTATTCTCTATCTGTAAAGCCTAGCACTTACTCCTACAGTACTTGCACCTTGATAAAGCACTCTTATTATAGATAGTACCCCACCAGCCTAAAACCCACTTCCCCCGGAGTCCTTTGAAAGTTCTTTATCTACTACTTCTAGTATGTCGAGGGATCAGTTGCTAGTGTCCTCTCCAGCTCAACTGGTGAACCTGGGAATATTGAGGCAATGTTACAATTGCCTCATGTACACAGACAATCCTCTCCTTCTCCCACAAAACACAAATACATGCGAGAGATGCAACTATACGGCCAAACTGGAGGCTGAGCTCTCTCAACATAGGACTGGCAAGACCAGACAGGAGGAGAAGGCAACCACACACAATACATACCCAGTCACACATGGTACCATCACAACTTCAAATCATACACATACTCACACAAAGACATACTCGGAGGCTCTGATCAAAAAATTACCAAAACAGCAGAGGCCACCAAAGCAGACACCCAAACAACTACCACCTCACGACCCAACACATGCAACACATAGACCACACAGTCAGAGTGTCAAACAGTCACAGCCCTTAAGGCCAAACAAAATGCCAGACATACTTGTCATTGGTGATTGCATAGTCAGACACACTGACGTCCCGCTCACCAGACTGAGTAAGGAGAAGGTCACAGTAAGCTGCCTGTCGGGCGCTAGAATCCGCCACATAACGCAAGCACTCAGGTCTCTCAACAGCAGGTACAAGTATGACTCAGTCATTGTCCACGCTGGTGTCAATGACCTGAGACGTACCTCCTTGGACTACATGAAAAGGGACGTCGAGGAGCTCTCTGATTATGTAGCCCAGGCAGGTATGACCCTGACCTTGAGCAGTATCCTACCTTCACCTAGAATGATGCCACAATACAGTGATAAGATGATCAGCTTTAATAATTGGCTTAAATTCTGGTGTCATTCAAAGGGGATCAAATGTCTGTCTGCCTGGGATGACATGCTGGACAAGCCACGTTGCTTCGCAAGGGACGGCTTGCACCTGTCACCCCTGGGCTTCCGGATATTGGCAAAGGCTCTTCCCACCCCCATAGTGCCTTTTTTAGGCAAGGCTCAAATTCTAAACCTACCACCCTAGAACACCAAAAAGGAAAAAAACTAAGGGTAATGCTGCTCAATGCCAGAAGTCTCAATCTCAAGATGCACGACTTTCGAGGCCCTTCTCAAAATGGAGAACATCGATGTCTGTGCTGTGACAGAAACCTGGTTCAAGGCTCCTGAGAGCACCCCAGCACTAACAGGTTTCACCTCATATCATACGTTCCGGCCCCAAAATCCGGACAACACCAAGAAAGGAGGGGGGGTGTCCATATTCATAAAGGACACCCACACCTCAAGGTTGGTGGCAACGCACGATGCATCGGAGACCATCCAGGTGAAATTAACCATAGGCAAGACTGCTCTGCAATTTGTAGCATGTTACAGGCCACCCTCTCAAACTCAGGAACCTCACATGGCCTTCCTGAAAACATTGGAGGGATAAATGTATCTCCAAACACCATCATACTAGGTGACTTCAACTACCCTAATATAGAATGGGAACACTACTCAAGCCTGAACACTCTAACCCAAAGATTCCTGGAGTTCATAAACTCAAATGCCATGGAACAACTAGTCACCATCCCCACAAGAGGTGAAAACATACTTGATCTCATCATCACGAACATGGGATCAAAATGTTCAACACCGAAGTATACCCTCACTGGTGAGATCAGATCATAAACTAATCTCGCTGGAGGTCCTCATCCCGCCCCACCTGAAACAAAAAGACCACAGTGAAAAACTTCTCAAAAGCCGATTTCACACTTCTAAAAACTAGTGTGGTCTCCTTTAAGGCCCCTGAGCCAGTGGTAAACATTACTCAAACCGCTGAATCACTTACAAATGCCTTCTACCAGCACCTACAGGACTGCATGGATCAGGCAATCCCAAACAAAACTAAGACTCTCTGTACCAAAGGCAAGCGTCCAGTCTGGTGGACCCCAGCCATAAACAAGCTCTACAACAAAAGGAGGAAGCTACTACAAGATAGAGCAAAATCCTTGAAAGGTAAGACACCTTTGATCATTATAAGTAAAAACTAAGAGCTCTCATAAAATCATCAAAGGCAAATTTTGAGAGAAAAATCGCCAAGGACTCTAAAGACAATCATAAGGCCTTCTTTAGCTATGTTAGAAACCTAGGAGGAAACTCCCAGATATGCTCAGAATTAGTTCAAAATGATGTGAAAATTACTGAACCTACACACATTGCTAACATACTGGCTGACAGGTTCAGTGCAAACTTCTCCCCCTTCTCCCCCCCCAAAGGAGTGATATCTATTCCAGAGGATTGTAGCCCCCAAACATCTCCAACGCCCAGGTGAGAACTGCCCTCACTAAGGCAAAAACACAGCATCCATGGGACGGATGGTGTCCCCGGCTGTGTGCTTCATGAACTCAACGAGGAATTAAACCCACAGTTAGGACAGCTGTTTAATCTTAGCCTCACCTCAGGATACGTACCCAAGGAGTGGCGCACGCGACTGTGGTCCCACTTCATAAGGCGGTGCCTCCACAGACCCTGGAAATTACCGCCCCATTAGCTTGACAAGCCTTATCTGCAAAGCCATGGAGAGGATCATAATGGAACTCATAAATAAAGACATAGGGAATTTGCAGACTTTGGATCCAACCCAGTTTGGCTTTGTCAAAGGCAGATCCTGCCTCTTAAACTTGGTTGACTTTTTCGAGACAGTCACCAAGGCCATTGATGAGGGAAAGGCAGTCCATACAGCCTACCTCGACCTGGCAAAGGTCTTCGACACAATACCCCACTCAGGTATCATCGAAAAACTCATCAGCTTGAATGTAAACCCATACATCACAAGATGGGTTGCAAACTGGCTAAGCGACAGAACCCACAGGGTCAGAGTTGCTGGAGCCATGTCAGACTCAAAGCCTGTCACAAGTGGTGTCCCACAGGGCTCAGTCCTGGGTCCACTCTTGTTCAGCATCTACTTTTCTGAAGTACAAGCAAACACAGGGGGGTTATGGCTGACAAAGTTTGCAGATGACTGCAAACTGGGCGCCATAGTCGAAAACACATCTGACACAGATATCCTCCAGAAGGGCCTCACAGAAACGGATAACTGGTGCCAGAGCCATGGCCTGAAGTTAAATGCCAAAAAATGCATAGTCATACCCTTCGGGAAAAACAAGGTTACCCCTAGCTACCATATAGGTGACAATCCACTAGGCACAGAAAAAGTCATCAGGGATCTGGGGACCCAAGTTGACAGTAGTCTTTCGTTTGACACTCATGTTGCTAAAGTAGTTAGGAAAACCTTCTATATCGCCCACCTGATCATGAAGGGATTCACATCTAGATCAAGGGAGGTCATCGTCCCCCTGTACTCATCACTCATTAGACCTATGATTGAGTACAATGCCCGTTCGAATGTATCTGACCAGACACCTGATGCAGCTTGAAAGGCCCCAAAAGTTCCTCACCAAAAGGATAAAGGGTCTCAAAAATATGTCTTATGCTGCCCGACTGAAAGAACTCCAGCTTTATTCAGTCTCATACCGCTTGCTCAGAGGTGACCTGTGCCTGACATATAAGGATGTCAAACCCAGATTTGATGAATATGCTTCACCTCAAAAAATCTAGATCCCTCAGAACCACAAGGGCGGGAGACTTAAACCTTGACACGGTTATAAATAGAACGTGCTGGAGGGACAGATTCATCACCCAGAGACTCCCTATGCTGTGGAACAAAATCCCGGTACATGTGAGGCAGAGCACCTCGCTGGCCTTGTTCAAGAGGAATCTTGACCAATGGATGGGAGATCGCAGATATACCCCAGGGATTACTTCAGTGTCACTGCTTGACAGAGGCACAGAAAAATGATAGGCATAGTTTTTATTCAAACTAAAGGGGTGGCGAAAGCCACATAACTATGGGCTAGGCTTATAAATGCCCTTGGGCAGATAGCCTAGTATGAACCTATGAACCTATGAACTATCACCTCATGACTATTATCATCCAATAAGCCATGACTATCACTATCTAACTAGACATACTAATTTCCTACTGACATCATTACCCTATCTGACATGCCAAGCACCTCCTGACCATCACCCTGCATCAGGCATGCGCATCAAAACCAATCATCAAGCAATTAGACATGCTTATCATCCTCTATCATCTGCTAATCAGACACAAACATCACCTTAATACCATCATCACACCTATCAGCCATGCCCATATCCTCTTGACAATCATTACCCATTCTAACATGTCCAGCATCTCTTGACCATCATCCCCCCCTATCTGTCATGGAAATCCCTTCCTGACCAGCATTGTCCCATCACACATGCCCATCACCTCTTGACCATCATCTACCATGACATTTGCTCATCATTTCCTGACCATCATCATCTTATCCAACATCCCATCACTTCCATTCCATCATCCACATATAAGACATGCCCATCACTTCCTGACCATCATCCCTCTATCAGATATGCCCAACACTTCCTGGCCATTATCATAATATCAGACACAGCCATCCCATCCAGGACATTGCCCTCCTACTGGACATGTCCATGACCTTATGACAATAATTACAGCTATCAGACATGCCCATAACCTCTTCATCATCTTCACCCATTCAGACATGTCCATCACCTCCTGACCATTATTCCCCTTATCAGACATGCCCACAATCTTATGACAATCAGGTCTCTATCAGACATGTCCATCACTTCCTGACCATCATCACCCTATCAGCCATTCCCATCAGCTCCTTAACATGAGCCCCCTGTCAGACATACCCTCACCCCCAGAGCAACATCCTATCAGTCATACCCTTTGCCTCCTGACAATCATCATCCTGTCAAACATGCCCATCATCATCTGACCATTATCTCTCAATCCAAATGCACAAAACCTAATGAGAATTATCCTCCTATCCGAAATGCCTATCACCTCCTGATCATCATTACTCTGTCAAACATTCCAATCACTTATGGACCATCATCACCCTATCAGACATGCACATTACCTCTTGACCACCATCCCATTCATATATGCCCATTACATCCTGACCATCACATTACAAGATATGCCCATCACCTCCTGGTAATCATTACCTTATCAGGCAAGACGACAATCTCCTGAATGTCATCCCCTTTTCAGACATACTCAAAACCTTCAGGCCAACATTCTACCAGACATGCCAATCATCTCATGATCATCATCACCCTATAAGATAAGCCCATCACCTTATGACAAGAATCCTCATATCTGAAATGCCTATCACCTCCTGCCATCATTGCCTTTTCAGACATGCCAGTCACCTACTGACCATCATCATCATATCAGACATACACATTATATCCTGACCATCATCTGCATCATACATGCCCATTACATCCTGAACAACATCCCCATTTCTAACATGATCATAACCTCCTGACCATCATCCCCTTATCAAATATGCCCACTAACTCCTGAACATCATCCCTCTGTCAGACATGCCCTCAAATGGAGACTATTACCTCATCAGAAATCTCCATCACTTCCTGACAATCATCCTCATATCAGACATACTCATGGTGTCTTGTCCATTATGCCCCATCAGACATTACCAAAACCTCCTAACCATTATTCCCTTATCAAACACACCTATAACCTCCCTACCATCATTGCCCTTTCAGACATGCCTTTCATCTCCTGAACATCAATCTCCTCCTATCAGATATGCCAATATCCTTCAGACCAACATACAATCATACATGCCATGACTTCCTATGCATCATGACCTTATTACACATGCCAGTCACCTCCTGACCATCATCTCCCTATCAGACATGACAATCACCTCCTGAACATCATCTCATTATCAGTAATGCCCATCACCTCCAGGCTGTCATCTCCCTATCAGACATACCCACAAACTCCAAACTATCATCACTTTTTCATATATGCTTATCTCATCCTGAAGATCACCTAATCGGGCATGTATATTACCTGCACACCATCAAGCCCCATCAGACATGTCCACCACCTCCAGGGTATCTTCCCCGACATGCCTATATCCTCCTTACTATCATCACCTTATCAGACATGCCCATTGCCTTCTCACCATCATCAGCTTACCAGATATGTTCCATGCTTCCTTACCATTTGATCCATATCAGATATACCCATCAGTTCTTGATTATCATTGTTGTATAGTCATGTCCATTACCTAATGAGCACCATCACACTATAAGACATATCCAACAATTCCTGGCCATGATTCTCTTTTCAGGCAAGTGGAACACCTCATGATCATAAACTTTTATCAGGCATGCCCATAACCTCTTGATTATCAATGCACAGTCAGACATGCCCATCACCTCCTGATTATCATCCCCCTTTGAGAAGTGGCCATTACCTCATGACCATCATCCCACTATTAGCCATGCTTATCACCAACTGACCATCATCTTCTATCAGATATGCCCATCACTTACTTGTCATAATTGCACTATCAGACAGTCCCTTAACACCTGGCTTTCATCCCCTATCAGGTATAACCACCACCTCATGACCATCATCATCCTGTCAGACATGCCAATCAACTCATGATCATCATCCTGTATAAGACAAGACAATTGCCAGCTGTCCATCATTCTATAAGACATACCTATGTCCTACTGACATCAACACCCTATCAGATATGCCAATCACCTCTTGACCATCATTCCCCTATCAGACATGTCCTTCATCACCTGAGAATCTATCAGACATTCCCATCACCTTCTGACTATCATCCATTAGCCATGCCTTTCACCTTATGACCATCATCACATCTATCAGACATGCCCATAACCTTCTGACCATCATCACTCATTCAAACATGACCATCAATTCATGACCATTACTCTGCCCTATTGCACTTCCTGAATATCATCTTCTAATTAGACATGCCCATTAGCCCCTTACTGTCACATGTTAGACATGCCCATAATCTCCTGACCCTCATCTAATCTCAGAAGTGTCCATTAACTCCAGACTATTATCATCCTATCAGACTTGGCCATGTCCTCCAGACCATCAGCAACATTTCTGACATGGTCATCATATTCTGGTCATCATCATCCCTTCACTTATGTCCATTACCTCCTTAAGTTCATGTGTGTATCATACATGAAAATAACCTCCAGACCATCATCCTATAAGACATGCCCTTTGCTTCATGACCATCAACACCTATCAGACATGCCCATCTCTGCCAGACCATCATCCCTATCAAACATGTCCATCACATCTTTACCACCAAAGCCTATCAAATATGTTCATTTCCTGACCATCTTCCCCCATGAGGCATGCCCATCAACTTCAGATCATCAACTTATCAGATATGCTGATCACATCTTATAACCTAATCAGAAATGCCCATCACTTCCCAGTTATCATTGGTCTATCAAGCATGCCCATGACCTAATGACCATCGCCACCATGTAAGATATACTATCACCTCCTGACCACCATTCTCCTATTAGACAAGCCCAGCACCTTAAGATCATCAACCCTATCAGAAATGCCCATCACATCTTGATCGTCAATGCCCAGTCAGACATGTCCATTACCACCTGATCCTCATCTCATTAAGAGACGTGGACATCACCTCCTGGCCATCATCTTCTATATTCATCCACCTATCAGATATGACCATGACCTTCTGGCAATCATCCCACTATCAGCCATGCCCATCACCACCTGACCATGCTCCCCATGTCATCATCGCCTGATCACTCATGCCCATATTGTCCAGATCATCATTGCATTATCAGGCATGCCAACAATCTCATGACCATCATAACCTTATAAGACATGCACATCACTTCCTGAACATCATCCCCTCTCTAACATGCCCATAATCTCCAAATGGACATGCTATTAGACATGCCCATCACCTCATGACCACCATCACCCTGTCAGACATAACCATCATCACTCAATCCAACCTAGCCATCCCTTTATAACCATCATTCTTCCATCTGAAATGCCTATCAACTCTGTCCATCACTGCCATATCACTCATGCCAGTTACAGGCTAACCATTATATATCATACCTACATCTTACCTCCTGCTCATTATCCCCATCATACATGCCAAAAACCTCCTGACCATTAAGCCCTAATCAGACAAGCCCATATCCTCCTGACCATTATCACCCTTTTAGACATGCCCATCATCTCCTGTGTATCATCCCCTATCTGATATGCCCATAACCCCCAGATCATCATGCAGTCAGACATGCCCATATCCTCCTCCTTCCTACTTATCATCACTTTATTAGACATGCTCATTACCTCCTAACCATCAACTCCCTATCAGTCATGTCAATCACATCCTATTATTGCCATATCAGATATACACATCACTTCCTGACCAGGGTTTATATTAAATCAGTGAATGCTTAAAAAAGTGAACCCTGATTTATCGACCCCATATAAGTGAAAGCTTACAATCTCAAACACTTGGAACAGCGATTTTTTCCCATGGAAAAAAAAATCACTTTTCCACAAAAAAAATATAAATAAAAATAAAAACTTCAAAACATTACATAAAGTGGAGGGGCTTTACCCCTCCCCCCACACTTAAATATATCAACTCGGAGATCACACTACAATGAGGAAAATGGTAAAGTAACAGAGGAGGCCAAGTGATTTCTTTCCCAGGGAAAGAAATTGCTTATATGCCATTTCGATATTTTGCTATTTCGTGCTTTCAAGTTCGATCAAGATGCATTTGAAGGATTGCATCTTCGATTATATAATATGAACCCTTCCTGATCACCATTCCCCTATCATACATGCCCAACAACTACTGAACATCATCCTTCTATCAGACATGCCTATCACCTCTTGACTATTATACCATGACCCCCTCATTAATATTCCAAAACGTGCACGCTGATTGGTCAGCATGCACGTTGTAAATTGACTTATACTAATGGAAAAAGGTCCGGTCGCCCGGACTTTTTCCATTAGTATAAGTCTTTTTTAAAACACTGTCTCGCTATGTTAAAGGAGTTTAACATAGCGACACAGTATGTAAAAAGCAACGGAGATCTTGCTTTTTCCATTGCTTTTTTTTTAAACCTGTCTCGCTATGTTAAACCCATTTAACATAGTGAAACAGTAAAAAGCAATGGAGATCTTGCTTTCTCCGTTGCTTTTGCCCACAGCTCTGATGTACTACGTAGGCATGCACAGTACATCAGAACTTCCGCGGAATATCAGACAGCTGTGGAAGGGCAGTAAGGAAGCATTATACAATGCCGTTATTTAAGAAAAGTAATTATTTTTTTTCTTAAATAATGTCATTGTATAATAGCAATAACCCACTTCTGGGTGTGGGTAATGCTGGATTTACCCACGGTTGGCTTTGTTTCGTCCCGAGGGTGAAGCCCTTGGGACCAAACCATGCCAACCGTGGGTAAATCCAGCATTACCCACACCCAGGCATGGGTTATTGCTATAATATCCTACTATTAGACATGCCCATTAAATGGAGACTACTACTTCATCAGAAATGTCATCACGTTCTGACCAACATCCACTTATCAGACATGCCCATCATGTACTCGCCATCATGCTGCTATCAGACATGCCCCAAACATCCTGACTATTATCCCCTTATCAGACACATCCATAACCTTCTGATCATCATTGCTCTTTCAAACATACACATCATATCCTGAATATCATCCCTTTATCAGCTATGTCTATAACATCCAGATCATCACCGAGTCAGACATATCCATGACCTCCTGGGCATCATCTCCTCTTGACCATCATCTGCCTATCAGAAATGCAGATCACCTACTGACAATCATCCCAAAATCAGACATGCCCATTACCTCCTGACTACAATTCCTCTGTCAGACATGCACATCATCTCCGGACCATCATCCCCTTATCAGAAATGTCCATCACCTCCAAATCATCATTCCTTTATCAGACATTACCTCCTCACAGTCATCATTTTAAAGATATGCCTGATCCTTCCTTACAATCATCTCCCTATCAGACATGCCCAACACTTCCTGATTATTATTGCTGTATCAGGCATGTCCATTAGCTAATGACCATCATCACCCTATAAGACATATCCATCACATCGTTACCACCATTCTCCTGTCAGAGCCCAACACCTGAAGATCATCAATGCCTTATCAGACATGCCCATCACCTCCTGACCAACATCCCCCTATGAAATGTGGCCATCTCCTACAGGTGATCAGCCTCTATCAGACATGTCCTTGTCTTCTAGTCATTCATCCTCCTACCAGAAATGCCTGTCACCACCTGACCATCATCCCACTATCAGCCATGCCCATCACCAACTGGACATAATCCCCTATCAGACATGCCCATCACCTCCAGGTCATCACTGCCCTTTCAGTCATGCCCATAATACCTAGAACATCATCACCCAATCAGATATGTCAATCTCCTCATGGCCACTATCATCCAGTCAGGCACCCCATTGCCTTATTTATTTGACATTTGTTAACCGCGTTGGTCTAACTGAGCCAAGGGCCCATTTTCAATGGAGACTCAGGGAGAAAAGCTCTAAACAATATACAGACATGGAAAAGACATGCAGTAACAATAATGGTTGTAGATCAATGTGTGTGTATATATATCTTTAAGAAGCTAACAAATGGCTTGCACAAGTGTATGTATACTGAGTATGTGCAAGCCTGACTGACATTTTGTAGTAAGCTGTTGAGATATAAACACATATGTATGTACGGTCTGTTTGTTAACCAGTTTGTTTGTATTTATGATGCTGCTATCCATCCTGATGTGTTTATATATATAAGCATCTAAACAAAATAACCCACCTGCTTGCCATCTATGTTAGAGAGGGACGAGTGACATGGTGTCAGAAGCAACATGTCTAAAAGGACATGGGGCCAGGCTGGGATCCAGATTCTTCAGTTCGAGATTGAGAGGTACTCAGTTGAAACTGGAGGAATATAAAGGAATGAATCATCCCTTGTGTATGTTCAATTCACAAAACAGGTCAGAAATGAATTTCATATGTTAAAACTTCCTCAGCACTATTTCTTATTTGCAAAATATGAAACAAGGCATGAACTAAAATGTCTGATATTGATAAAAATATTCAAACTACTATGGAAAATGTTTGAAATAAAGTGCAAATTGTATAAAACTAATAAAATAAGAGAAAATGACTGCATTTTCGCTAAGCATGTATTTTTCATATTAATCAAATATATTCAAGTTATCAGAAGTGTATAAAGTATTCGCATGTATGTGCAGTATTACAGTAAAGTTATTTCCCAACATACAGTCATTACAGAGCATATTTCGCAAAGTACAGTATTTTGAAGAGTTTATTGTGCATTTGAATGTTATTAAAAGCTCACAGAACAGTTTGTTCATACATAATTACAAAGGCCATATTTTCAGTGTGTTTGTGCACACTTTGTGGGCAAGGCAGATAGATTTTGAAAATGCAGTGCATTTGTGTTTGACTGTAATATTGCTGAGAACAAAAGAGTGTTTCAGCAAGAGTATGAACTTTTCATACAGTCTGCATTTTCCAATAAAGATGACCGTACAAAGGCATTTATTCTGCTTAATTTAGCTGGGTCAGAAGCCATTGAGAGGGAGTGTTCATTTGTGTATGCACTTACTGTCTATTCAGGAGAGGGGGAAAAGCATCATATTGTTGTACTAGCTGAGTCAAGGGAGGACACCGAGTGCTTAAAATGTAAATTCAGAGAAATGTATAACCCCCAGACAAATGTTACAATGGAAAGGCATGTATTTTATACAAGGGATCAAAACCCAGTTGAAACTTTTGCAGCATATATAACAGACTTGAGATATAAGGCTAAAACATGCAGATTGGATGTTTTAAGGGATGAATTGATAAAAGACAGACTTGTGTGTGGTATTAAAGATGATGCTGTGAGAAAGATTCTGATTTGTGACAGTGATTTAACTTTGAATAAGAAAATTGAGATTTGTCAGATATATGGGCTCACAGAAAAGAACACAGATATGCTTACAAATGAGAACAGCTCTAGAAGGCACAGTGATACAGTTCATGTTGATTATATGCAGCACATGGTTAAAAGAAATAGATCCAAGTACATGGCAGCAACTGCAGCCCCTGCAGCACTCACAGGTAAACCCCAGAACTTCCCAGCACATTCTAGAGTTTGCACAGTCTCAGTGAACCATAATATCAAGTCAGCAAACTTAAAGCATGGGCCCAAACCTAGTTTCATTGTCGAGTGTTGTGAATGTGGTGGAAGTTATGAATCTGAAAGGGAAAAATGTTTAGCTTTTGGTCAGCAATGCCACAAATGCAATAAATGGAATCATTTCAAAATGTTTTGTAAATCAAAAGGCCCACATTTTTTTATTAACAGGGAACATTTTAAGAAACAAATTGATCAATTAGAGAGCTGCAACCCTACTCTTTATGTAGATGGATGGTGTGTCAGTGCTTCATGAAACAGTTAATGCAGTATATTTAAGGGCAAAGAATGAAATATTTTGTACTGTTCAGATAAATGGAAAACCCATACATCTTAAAGCTGACACAGGTTCCAAGTGCAATGTTACGTCAGCAGAAACATTTGCTAGAGTGAGTCATGGTGAAAGGCTTGATTTGGCAAGGTGTGCAAAACTTATTGCTTATGGTGGAAAAGAAATTCAAACTAATAGCTCAGCTGTGCTTTAATGTTACTCTGCTGGGAGATGTTAAGCCTTGTTTTTATGCGGTCAAGAGGCACTTCCAGTCATTATTAGGACTCAGAGACAGTTTGAAAATTAGACTGCTTTCATTTAATACGGAAGTCCACCATGTTAGCTTAAAAGACCACTACTCTAATTTCTCCCAGTATACTTTTTCCACCTATGCTGATTGTTTTGAAGACAAATTAGGAAAGCTTCCAGTTGTGTACTCCATGAAGTTAGACCAGAGGTCAGTCTAGTTATCAGACCAGCCCAGAGAGTTCCAATAGCCATGTAGGGGAGAGCCAAAGCCAAGAAAGATAAAATGGTGCGAGAAGGTGTGATTTGTCCAGTTATACCCCCAACTGAATGGGTATCTTCCATTGTGGTAGCTCATATGAAAAGCTCAGATGACATCAGAATATGTATTGACCCACGAGATTTGAACAAAGCACTAAAGAGACCTCATCATCCAATGCGCACAGTCAAAGAAGAAACAGCGTTGATGCTAAATGCCACTGTTTTTTCTGTCTTAGATGTGAAGAGTTCATTTTGGCAAATTCAGCTCAACAAAAAAATCGTCATTGCTCACTACATTCAGTACTCCATTTGGAAGATACAGATATTTGAGAATGCCATTTGGGATACATTCTAAAAGTGAAGTGTTTCAACATGCAATGGAGCAACTTTTCTCAGGGTATCTTTGTGCTATAATAGTAGATAACATACTAGTAGGAGGTAATGCTGAAGCTGAGCATGACAGAAACCTCAGAAAAGTTCTGGAAAGAGCATGTCAAGTTAATCTTAAGTTCAATCCATGAAAATGCAAATTCAGGCTACAAGAATTACATATGTTGCTCATTAATTTATTAGTATAGGCCTATGACCAGATCTTTGTAAGCAAACAGCCATTCTCAAGTTGCCAGCTTCAGACAATGTTCAAGCCCTGCAGCATTTTCTTGGCATGGCTATCTACCAAGACAAGTTCATTCCAGACTTGAGTCAACTTTCTGCACCAGTTAGAGAGCTGACTAGTAAAGATGCATCTTGGACTTGGTTAGAGCAACACCAGAGAGCATTTGATGTCCTGAAACAGAGAATTGCCAGTCCACCAACACTCAGATATCATGATGCTCACAAATCAGTTACATTTTTCTGTGATGCTTCGAAATTTGGTTTTGGTGTAGTCATTCTACAAGAAGGTCAGCCTGTTGCCTATGGATCGAGAAATCTCACCCAAACTGAAATCCAGTATGCCCAGATCGAGAAAGAACTTTTGACAATTGTGTTTGCATGTTCAAAGTTCCATGATTATGTTCATGGTAGACCTATCCAGATCGAAACGGATGGCCAACCTTTAGTCACTATCTTAAGAAACCCTATGCATTCAGCTCCAGCCAGATTGTAACATACAATGCTGAGATTGCAAAAGTATAATTTCATTCTTGTCCACAAGAAAGGCAAACTTCTTTATCTTTCTGTTACATTATTCAGATCACCCAGAAATGCCACAGAACAGCATGAGAATGAGAACCTTGATTTTGAAGTCATGGAAGTGAGAAATTTTTTCTT